>NC_059487.1:16665840-16820557 GCF_018139145.2 Gymnogyps californianus | reverse complement strand
GAGAACAAAGATGCCGGGCAGGGGCTCGGCGGGCGGGCGCTGCCAGCGCCATGGCCGGTCCCACGCATGCGGTAGCGCTGCCCATCCTCCTGCCTCACCCCAGGGCATCTTCTCTGCCTGAAACGGCTCTGGCCTCCCGTTGCTCTTCACGGTGACGATGGCCACTGCTCCCCGGGCACGGGGCGGTGAGGCGACCCCGGCCCGAAACAGCCACCTCCCGGCACTGCTCCGGGCTATAAATAGAGCCCGGTTGCCCGAAAGCAGGAGGTGGTTGCGATGCGCAGCGGGGCGGCGGCGCAGGAGAGCGGGAGGTGGGGGAGCCGGGGGAGCCGAGGGCGCTGGGGGGTGGCGGGGGTCGGCGAGATGGAGCAGGGGGAGACGGAGGGCAGAGGAGGTGCGGGAGGGACCGAGGCACTGGGGCCATGCAGGAGGCTGGAGGGGGTGGCTGGAGGGGGCTGGCGCAGAGGGCAGGGGGACGTGGGGCTACAGGGGCTCGTGAGGAGGAGGCAAGCGGAGAAATGTGGGACTGGAGGAGATGGGGAAAACAAAGGGCGCTGGGGAGGAAAGAGATGTGATGGGAGACCTGGAGGAGAGGAGGGGAGAGGGGAGGGAGCGTTAGTGATGGCTGAGGAGGTGGGAGAAAGGGGGTCGAGACCTGCGGGACAGGGTACGTAGGGGTGGAAAAGGAGGAGAGACCAGGAAGGGGGAGAGACAAACTAATGCTGGGCAAATGTAGGGAAAAGGAGGATGCCTGTAAGGTGGCAAAGGGACTTCCTCTCCTCAGCACCTGAAATGCCGCCTGGTTCCCAGCGCTTATGCCAAGGCTGAGCTTTGCTCCTGAAATCTTTTACTCATTTTGGGGGCAGGTGACTTCCAAGAAAGCCCCAACACTGGGAGGGGGGTAAAGCATCCCTTATTCCCATCCTTCTTCCCAATGGAATTTTTATTGCTTTTTAAACCTAAGGGTTTTTAAGCTGTTCTGAGATATTATGGGCTCTGACTCATGCCTTGAATACTCGTGAGCAATACTGGGTGTGGAAGGAGGAACCAGAGGGGCGTGGGCCCTCTGAGAGGTAGTCTATAGCGTGTGTGTCCTCTTAAATCCTAGGTCAATGTTTGGTTATATTGCCAGATATAAACCTCTCTAATCCTAGAAGCACTGACTTGATACAGCGTCTTATATCCAGTGGCTTTGATACTGCTTGCATCTCACCTGCTTCCCAGAGCTAAATAATCGTCACGGGGAGAGAAGTCACAAGGCTGACGAGGGGATGGAGAGAGGCGAGGAGTCAGGGGAGGGTCACTGCAGGGAATGGGGTGTCAAGGAGGCGGCTCCGGCATCCGGCATCCAGCCGGGGTGGAGAGGAAGGCAGCGCTGGGTGAGCAGAGAGGCTGTAGCGATGCCCAGACCCTGAGGTTACCTTAACTGCATTCATTCTGAAACCAAGGAGGAAACAGGGAACCGCTGACCGTGCAGGGAGGAGGGTATTAGTTGGTTAGGACGGCCCTGGAAATAGCGATTTGCGTACGGGGTTGGTTAGAACCTTAATTTTGAGGGCTCTGCTTGTTGCATCTGACTGTGCTTTTCTCCTGATGCATTTTCCTTTGTCCTGTTTCTGTAATTATCCTCATTTCAACCCTGCTCTGAGGATTATTGGTCAGTAGGAAGCCTCCTAATGCCCGCTCCTCCTTGGCAGGGGAATACCCATGCCCTCGATTAAAGTGAAACTCCCCGAACGGTGACAGAAGAAATTAGATCTATATTCCTCAAAGACACTCCCTCGGGCGAAGTTTCCCGACCCCCACCACGGCAGCGCTGCCACCCTGCCCCTTGTGTTCGTTCTCAATATTCTCTTTGTTACAGCCACCTTTATGTGCGGCTCAGGGCTCCCCGGGGAAGGCAGAGGTGGTTTGTGTTGGAAAATCCTCGTGCCCGTGTCCCGGGTGAGCACACCGACCCGTCCCACTGCAGTCTGTGCCCAGTACAGGCAGTCTCTGTTCCGAAATTGGGATGAGGAGCCAACTTTAATAGGCAGCACTTTACATTAAAAGACTGCTTCCCCAAGATGTTGGGTAGTCTTTAGCAGAAGGCAGTCCTCTAAATGATTGATTTTTGAGAGTCCCTTGACTGGTGGCTTAAGAACAGCATTTATTCAATCTATAGACCATCTAAGATACGCAGAGCCCAACCACCAATAACAGCAAAAAATAAAGGTTAGGAGATTGGGTGTTCCCTTTGCATGCAGACCTCTGCCAGCCTCTGCCTGCGCTCACAGATGCATGAATGCACGTGAAAAAGATAGTTTGCAGGTCATTTAGATGTGCAGGTTGCCGCTCACCAGCCTGGTGTGTACCAGCTGGATGGCATCCATGCATACCTTTTGGAAAGCAGCAGAAAGGGACATAGTGTGTGTATATATATGTGCGTATATGCATATATAATATATATATTTTTGCATACATACAGCTGTCTATGCAACAATGGCATTTTTTCAAGGAGCAAGCTAAGCGACCTCCTGAAGCCTGGCCCTTTTTCGGTACTCCCTGCCATTGCAGTAGCCACCGACTACCTCCCATTAGCACTCCCCGCTCCGGTGCTTTGTGCCGGCGCGCCGTTAGCAGCTGCCGGGTACCAAAGGCTGCCTCCCCTTCCCGCGGCACACCCTGCCAGTGTGAGCTGACACTGTTGGTGCCAGTCAGCTCGGAGGAGCACTGCTCCCCACACTTCCCACTCCCACCAGTCTGTCACCACTGCCGTGTGGCAGAATTACTGCCTCCTGCTCTCCAGCACATCCTAACACACAAAGAGCTGTGCTGCTGCTGCCAGCGCTCAGCTGCTCTGCGTATGCGAGAGAGGGAGGGTGCCTTGGAAAGGTCAGTGCGGGGAAGCAGGGCGATTCTGTCTCCTTCCTTTAGGGGCTGTATCCTGGCATCACAGTGAAACCTTGTCCTGCCGGCTGATCCATATCCGCGGGGACTGCAGCCAGCGAGGGTGTCCCACATCGTAGGGCTTCCCAGGATGGTTTAGTACCATGTGCAGGTCCAAAGAGCTTCCCCTGCCTGTTCCCTGCCTAGCAAAATCATCCCAAATTATGAAAATTGAATTTCTTGATTGGTTGTGACTCCACTCTGGACTCTTCCCTTGTTTTTTTCCTGGCCCAATTTCACTGGCAGCTTTAGCAGCACAACAGCAGCAGCCGCCACTGCCCTGGCTACAGCAGGATCCTCCCTGGAGCACTGTTTAATTTATCCCCCGCATCCCCCATGCCCAAGGCAGCCCGGGGCTGGAGCACCGCGACTCTGCCCCCTCCAACCGCATTAGCCCCGGGCCGATCTCGTCACCCCTGTCACCCATCGCTGACACTAACTCAACTTGCCTGCACTGTTGTAGGGGGCAGATGGACTGTCGGAGCCCGAGGGCATCTCTCTGAAACGCGTGGCTGTGGTGGAAGATTTCTTTGACATCATATACTCGATGCATGTGGAGAGCTCGTCGGAGCCGGGCAAAGCACCCAAACATGCCGGGCAGAAGAAAACCTACCGAGCGGTGAGACTCCCCCTTCGTGTGCCCCGGGCAGCGAGGGGACAGGAGCGAAGGGGCAGAGGGGCCGTGGGAGCGTGCATCCCACGGGGATGGGGAGAGGGGTGGGAGGGCAGGTAGAAGTGGAGTCGCTGGCGGGAGGCAGAGGCGAAGGAGAGTCCTGTTTGCCTGTGCGGGGAGGCGTGAGAAAGGAGCCGTTTAAAGGCAGAGCAGCTGTGCTCGGGAGACGGGAAACGGGGCTGCAGCGGCAGCACAACGGTACGGCTGCCTGGAGAGGAAAGACCAAGTGAATCATACAAAGACAACTGTACATGTCTGGGGGGAAAAAAAAAGGAAAAGAGAAATGCTCGGTATTACTGATGGGCAAGGGGATGTTTGCCCAGTGTCCTGCACACTCTGCTCCGTGCCATCTGCCTCCCAGTCTCTGGCCAGAGGGAAATGTCTCACGTGGGCCTTGAAGGGCAGGAGCAGCCAGAAAGGGGGGACTGGGGCACGGCTGGAGCCCGCCCCGCTTCCCCAGCCGGGTGGATGCTCTCACCAGCCCATGGCTGGGCTTCCTCCGTTACAAAATGGAGGCAGGCACCGAGCTAAGTCTCGTCAGGTGCTCCATGGATGCTGAGAACCAGCTCTACCCATCCTGAAACCACTCTAGTTAGGTCAGGAATAATTTAGCTTGAAATGTGCTTCTCCAGGGAGCTTGCTGTTTCTCCTGACTCTGCACAGCCCTTCCACGCAAACATTTGGGCTCTCCTTTTACAAGAAGAGTTGAATTTACTGTCCAAAACCAAGCTACTCCCTTGAATCCCACAGCCCTAAGGACCAGGTCGCTTAGAGACAGAAGTGGCTGGCTGGCAGCTCGTGTCTCTGGTGTATACATCATCTTGGAGAGGTCTGTGCGGGCCGCCCTGGTCTCCGCGATGATGCCTGAGATTATGCAGGGCTCAGTCTGCTGCCAGAGCTGGCTCAGGGGTGGAGTCTGTCCTGCCTGTCCTGCCTGCAGATGTCCCTGGGTCCATCTGCGGCTGTTCGTGCTGGCAGTGCCGGAGGGGCAGCCCAGTGCCCTGCAGCCCCCTCCCCGTGCGCGACAGGACCCCCCGGGGAGCTGGGCTCTGTGCTCACAGCTCGTGGCACCGCTCAGCACCCTGCACGCTCAACTGCTGCCCCTGCGGCAGAGCGCGGGGCCGGGGGCCGGGGCACCCGCTGACCCTCCCCGGCCGGGGGCAGGTGACCTCTTTATAGTCCGGGGTGGGCAGCCCCACCAGCACGACCACAATTCAAAAACTTTCTGCCCATTTCCCCAGCAGACCACTCCGACCCTCCCCTAATTCCTTCAATTCAGCTCTCTGGAGGACTGATCTGTGCCCTGCACAGCCTCGGGGGAGCAGGCTGGATCCGTCTGTTTTCCCAGGCCTGCTCGCAGCAGTCAGAGAGCTTCACGCTCCACCCCTCCGTCTCCCTCTTGAGCTGAGATCATCACATTAGCAGCGTGTATCCCCTCCTGACCTGGCAGGACGCTGCTGGCTGGGCTGGCTGGCCTCGCTCATGCCCTGTCTCCCTGGAGCGCCTTTGCAGCTGGGTCTGGAAGGTGAAATGCTGCATAGCGCACCCCGCGCCGTGGCTCGGGTGCACAAAGGGACGCTGCTGGGCGGTCAGCTCGGGAGGGTTCAGTGCCCCCAGCCGTTTCTCTCCCTCTCCCTTTCCCCACCGTTTCTGATTAGAGGCACTGGAGAGTTTGCCCTTGTCCGTGACCTCCGGAGGGAGGCAATCAGAAAGGGAGTTGGGATGGGAGATAACTCATCAAGGAAGCTGTCTGCTCTGCAGAGCATCAAATCAGCTGAGAAATAACAACTGTATCACTAAAATTAGCTGAACATTTGCAGCAGAGACTATGGGCTTGCTGGAGCCAAAGAGGCAGGGAAACCGGGCTCAGCCCCGCGGGCAATGCGAAGGGGCAGTTCCCTGCCTGCACCACAATCCCACGTTTGCCGCCAGCAATTTTCAGGCCCCTAATTTCAGTGTTTCTCCGGGAGTCCCCACAGTGCTTGTGCATTGATCAGTGGCGCAAACAGAGGCAAAGGCTGAGCCGGGCAGCCGCTGGGTGACAGCGGAGCTCGGTGGGGCTGTAGGTAGGTAGGAGGAGAGTCCCATGAGGACCAGGCGCCGCATCCTCCATTTGAAGGGCTGGGACAAGGTCCCTGCCTGAACTTTCCACCCGGCTGGCATTAGCCTGTATGTAAAACCTCGGGCTCTGCTGCCGCTCAGTGGAGATAACCGCCTCTCCCTCCCACCGCCGCGCCGGGTCACCGCGCCGCTTTAGCCAGGGTCGAGCAAACCTTCTGCCCTCTGCCCCATTGCGCTGCCTCCGTAACGTTATTTTATTCCAGGCTGAAGCATCACCCTTTCCTGTAGGGTAGAAAAATGCTTGGAATTCAGGTATTTTTAATTTCTGTTAACAAAATCAGGCGGGAGGATGGTGCCCACTGGCCAGAGGAGGGGGATCAGGGCGTCCTGGGCTGCCCTCCTGGCTCGGCCCCCGTCACCAGCCGTCCCTCCCGAGGTGTCTGGTTGCAGCCCTGCTTCCCGTTCTGAGCCCCACTTCTGCCGGGCTCGCAGCCCTGAGGACTGGCACAAACAATTGAATTTCTGTCTGCTTTATGACCCCACTTGTAAGTGCTGTGACCCCTGCTGGGGTCACGGCCCCTGGTTTGGGAACCGCCGTGCTAGGACAAGTCACTTAGACCAAACAGGATGGGTGATTAACCGTAGGAACCAACCCCAAAGTAAGAGGTGGGCTCTCCACCTCTTAATGCCTTCCAATTAAGACCAGATGTCTTCCTGGAAGATGTTTTAGGCAAACCACAGGCTGCTGGGCTGCAGGAGGACCTGGGTGAAGTTCCCTGACTTGTGCTACACAGAAGGTCAGACGCCATGATTTGATGGTCTCTTACGGCCTTAAAGAAATCTACATTAAAATTGCCTCATTCGCTCTCCAAATAACCTAGTCTTGATCTTTAGAAATACTGTAAAATTGCTGCTGGCAGGGATTAATTGGAATAATAGGACTCTCTGATAGCCAGGCACCTTCTGTGGGTGCTTAGGTCTGGATATAGTGTTTAACTTCAAGCATCCAAGTTTTAAATATTTATCCTTAGCTTTTCCTCATCTGTAAAACACAAATATCCCACAAAGGTTCAGGAGACAATTCATTACTGTTTGTAAAAATGTTTTCAATTCCCTAGATAAAATATGTCACAGAAGTGCAAAGTATGATTAACAGTAATTGATTGTCATTGTGGGAAAAAGTGACCTGCCCTTACAAAAGATTAATGGATTCTTCAGGTTACTGGTGTGATGGTAATTAACAATGCAAACAGAGCCGACGAGACCTTACTTTCTCATTTGATTCTTACACGTTCGTGGCTTCGCTCTTCCCAGACTCCGAGGAGGAATGGAGAGGAGTTTCTGGGAAGGTATGGCTACGCAGGGAGTCCAAAGGTCTGTTTGTTTGCGTCTCGGTGCCTCTCTGACACACCAGTTACCCTCCCAAAATGTTCCTCCATCAACAGCTCCTCCGGAGGGAGGGATACAGGGCTCCCAGGACCGGGCTGAAGGGCACGGTGTGTTGCTGCGAGTTGTTGATGTTCTTGGATCGGCGGAGCAGGCGAGATGGGAGGGTGCCCGTGGTCTCCCACGCCCTCCGCCCGGCTCTCCGTTAGGCATTCTCCCTCGCCCAGGACATACAGCCGTCTCGTTGTTTTCCCAGATTGCAGAGACCTATGCTTTTCTCCCGAGAGAAGCTGTGACCAGGTTCCTGATGAGCTGCACCGAGTGCCAGAAGCGGATGCATTTCAACTCGAACGGACTGGAGCCCAAAGGTAAAGGCAAATGAATTCTGCCAGCAGAGCTGACACGGCATTTCGTACCAGCATGGTATCGCTGAGAGCTGTCAGGATACTGCCCCATCGATGAGATACTTCTTAACCTAATGGTTTTCCTAACCTGTGTTATTTTTCATGCACTTTTATAGCCAAGCTGAAAGAATTGCTTAAATCTGGTTTGTCTGTCACTGTTTTCAGCTTAGAGAGCAGAAGCAGTCTAGCTTTCTTTCTGAGCTTCCCCAGAGCGTCCGTACAAAGCCTGGGTCAAAAATATTGCAGATACGTCTGCGATCAACCCGTAATCGTATGCGGGTGGAAACTTCGATTTCTGAAAAAATGTGACCTGAAGTTTTTCCTTTAAACTATTAATTTTGTAATGAAAGACACTGAATATGTCTGAATAACTGAAGTTTCTGATAAAGAAGTAATTTGCAGAAATTAATAGATACGCATGTCATGATCCAATTTTTGATAACGGAAAGTGTTTTGGTAATCAAAGTTATATTATGCCTATGTATACAACCCATTAGCGTGGCCATTGTGGTGGTTGGCTCATTATGGTTCTTTTGTAAACGGAACCAATCTGCAGCTCCTAGGCCTAAAAGATATGTGGTGCATAAGGTGGGACCAGGTTTTCTTCCAGAGAGAATGGTTACAGTTGATGTTTGTGTGTTTTTTTCTGAATTACAAACTTGTTTTCATGATCGAGTGCAAAGCGTCAAACTGACTCTGAGAGGTTTCACCCAACAAAATTGCTTCTTTAAAAAAATGTAAGGAAACTGCAGAGAGTCTATTTGAAAACTGTTAGGGCAAGCAGGCTCATTTGGCAGCTCTTATCAAGTAGAGAAGCAGAATTAAATGAACAAAGGACCCAACAATAGAAAATTTCTAGTATTAAATACCGATTTCCGACTGTTTACTGCTAGGAGCAGAGCTACGGACAGCCCAGAGGTTCCGTTTAAGTGGATTATGTGTGCCAGCTATCCAAAGCTAGTGACTGAAATGCTTTGTACTTGTTACATTTTTTAGAAACTCTCCCAAATAATCCTATGTGACATTTATTAGCCCGAGCTCCATTACCGCAGCACTTCCCACTCTGCCGGCCAAGGGCCCGATCCCTCTTTCCAATTAGGTCAAGAGAAGTTTTGGCCTTTGGCCTCACTGGGAGCAAACCTGACCTTTACACTGATTGCGCCGCATCCATCACGGGTGACATTCCAAGTACTGCGGCTGCAGCAGTCGGCTCAGTGGACGGGAAGGGCGATGGGATGAGTCAGGCCAACAAGGATGTCGCCTGTTGGCTTGACCCGAACCAGGACACTTGACTAAACGCCTGGCTCTAGCCGAGCTCTCTGCCCCGGAGCCCGGGATCCCTTTTCAGGAGGCAGCTGATGAAAAGGGTCATTGTTCCTTCAGGGGCTCCCTCCTGCCCACCCACCATCCCCGCGTCTCCCGTGCCTCTCCCAGTGGCACGGCACCCGTCCCGGCTCAGGGGCAGCTCAGAGAACACCGGGTGCTGAGCATCCTCCCCAGAGCGGTCCTAGCTGTGGAAACCATGATCAGGGCTGAGATCTGGCTGTCCTGAGCAAATTTAGAAATTAATGTCAACTGTCAGTTATTTTCATAAAGCTTTCCTCCGTAGCAGTTCTCTTAAAAATAAATCAAACAGGAAACCAAAGGATCCTGCGTGTAAAAAGTCCTGCTTCTTACCCACCAGGAATGGAGGGACAGAAGTGCCTTTCTGCTCTGCATAGTACCTAAATAGTGACTGAGTACCTGTGAAAATGCATAGAGTAGATTAGATAAGGTAGCTTTTACTGGGGAAGAGTGTCTGATTTCACTAATACATATTCAGGAATTTATCAGGAGCAAATCACCTAAAAAAACATTGGAGTCATAGAAGAATTACCTAGGTGTATGCGCATGCATACACACATACAGGCATATATAGGTAAAATTTAACTCAGTAAGATGAAACGATTTGAGTCATTCCCATCTCTTCCTACTTCTCTTGTCCATTAAACAAATCTCAACACATTTCATTTGTGATCACAAAAATCCCTAATTAAACATATCTGACATCAAACCCTGCAGGGCACCCACATAATTCATAAAAGCAAATTGTCTTGCTCATGGGAAACTTTGAACATCACTGGACTTCACTGTGATCTCTTTACACTGTTACTAAATTAGGACTAATTCCAGTGGAGTTATACAAGTGTGGAATTAGGATCGAAACCATTTTACTTTATACCGTTCTGCCTGTTCCATCTGTATGTCCAACACATGGGGCATGTGATATTGATAACTTTTTGAAAAATGAGCTAAAGGATTCCAGTAGCCCCCTCTTGTGACGTGGGATACGAGGGTTGTTCCTGTGGAGTCCCCCAGGCCTTTTAAAACAAAGGTTTTCTTTCTTTTCCAGTTAGCTTAAAAAAGAAAAAAGGTTTTGGTTTCTGAGGCTCAAGGTCTTATCTGTTGCAATTGCACAAATTCACAGTAAATTTGTGGCTGCTAATGGGGTTATTCCAGATTTACATCAGGATGGTTTCAGGCAGAATCTAAGCACCAAAGATCACCTACCTCCCTCTTCCTGCCCATGCGAGGATGCTGAGCTGCTTCTGTTGAGCCTCATTCATTTCTGCAGCGCTAAACTATTAAGCGGGGGATGGCAGGAGAGCAACATATCATCCTCAGAGGTCTGAAAGACTCACCTCATCCACGCCACAAGGAAGGAGCAGCTCTATCTTTGTTACTCTTAGCAAGTGCTTTCCTAAACTCTTCTTACAGACTCAAATATTGATGACCCCAGCTGGCCTGGGTAGGTGGCAGATTTTGTTCCTGGGAGCTGTTTCCCCTTTCACCGCAGAACCAGACTGTGGGAAGCACCCCTTGCACTGGGATTTTAACATCTTTTCATCACAAAGTAACATCCTTGCACAATAGAATAATGGGTTATTTTGGGTGCTTAATATATAGAGACATAGAAGTGCTCTTAATGAATCTGTAGGTTGAGGCATGACAGAGACCACTGACATACAGCCGTGAGAAAAGAAGGGAGGAATTAGTTTACAAGGTTCCTAAAAGGTTTGCACCTTCATATTTGAGCGAGCTGATGGCCTGAGTAGCTCTGGCCACCCTTTCCTGCATCCGCAGGCAGGAATGCTTCGGGGTGAATTAGATGGACCTGGAAAAAAAACACTGTATTTCCATGGACCCAGTTAGCATCTTGGTACAGAAGATTTGCAAAAACCTGTGTGACGTTTAAGTCAGTTACAGAGAGTTTTTGGGTCAGGTCGTGTCTTAATCAGACATGATAGATCTGGTATTTCCAGAGGTGTGAAGCGTCTTCGGGTCTGCTGAGTTTCACTGGGATTTTTTTATATTCAGCATTTCTGAAAAGCAGGCCTATTATGTTTGGGTTGATGGGTTTTCTAAGGTGCTGTAAAACATTTTGTGAAGGCTCTTTTTCAAGGGGCTTTGTCAGAGGTGCCTGTGAAACCAGTGACCCCAGAAAATGCAAGCCAGCCAGGGAGATTCAGAGACAGGAATGGAAACCTCCCACCATCGGTTCACCTTCAGCTCCTGGAAATCCTTCTTCCTCGTCTGTTGTTGCTTAAGCTCCCTTTCCAGTGGACACCACACATCCCTTCAGAGTGCGCTGGAAGGCTGGATTAATTGTCCACACTTGCATCTGCCTGTACCGAGGGCAAAGAAATCTTCCTTTTAGCCAGCAGCCATCCCTGTGGGAAACGGCAACTTTCCTCTTGAACAAACCCGTTGCACGAGCCTGTAAATTCAGTGTTAGAATAGATAATTCTAGCGGTCTTCATGTCCTATGTGGAGAGCTCGCAAGCTCCACAGCGATGATGGCAGAGCTGATAAATCTTTGAGAATTCAGAAAAATCATTGAGAATTTGCTTTATGGGGACTCTTCTGGTCTGGCTAGACAAAATGATCTGCAGGAGCAGTCTGAATCTCGAGTGATCTCTAGAGCTCAATATGATGCAGCCAGAGGAATCAATAGGAACAATTTAAATTAAAGATCTTTAAAATTAAGTTTGTGTTTTAATGAGGATGTTAAAAATAATCTTCATCACCAGATAGAGATACTTAATAAGTTGCCTTAATGTTAACTCCTACCTGAGGGAATCCCAGCAAAATTGGCAAGACTTTGCAATGCTAAAGCAAGCTGCAAATATATTCTTGTTCATCAACCTCTGCATAAATCCCATTTGCATGGAAGTACTTCTGAGGCATCGGCAAGACTCGGTTTCTTCCTCTGCTACATTCTAGTTTGGTAGACTGAAAAATTATATATTATGTGTAGTCTTTTCCGCAGGTGACAGCAACGCTTTTTTTTTTTTTTTTCAAACCAACATCTGTTCTGTAATTATGTTCTTGGTGGGGTCGTGTTCTTATAGGAACCTTAGCTCAGCGGGCACCAGCTCTCGCTAGGGATCTGAAGTGCTTCTGAATACATATGTTTAACGATTATGAGAACACATCATAGGTTTGTGCTTCCACGTCCCTCTATCTGAATAAAGTTTTTCCTCTGTTCTTCAGAGAGCGAACCACCTTCCTCTTTGGTTTCTGGGATCATTGACTACAACATGCCCCTCACCTCTACTTACCTGAAGCAAATGAAGCTGCGGGTAATGAACTCCCAGGAACAGGTGAGTCGCGCTCGGGGCGCCGGGCAGTGCGAGGTGCAGAGCGGGCTTCTGCCCGGGCTGAAGGGCTGAGGGGAGGGACTGGCGCTTGGCACATCGATTTTTGGAGGATGCTTTTGGAAATGGCCGGTTTGTCCAGGCGGGTCAGGCTCTGACCAAGTACAGCGAGTGTTGGTGCCTGGAAGCTGGGAGGGCAGCGTGCCTCTGATCTTCTGGCTCAGAGAAAGCAAACAGGGCTACTTCAGAGTCGTGTCAGTGGAGAGGAGCAGAGATGGCGTTAATGCAGTTATTGCTTATAACAGTCTGCTTGTCCTTTCGATGCACAGTTCTTCTAAGAAATTGTCTTGAAAATAAATATGGCAAATAGGAATTTGTTTCTTTACCTCCTCCTAATTGCCTGGGAGCTTTAGCAGACGCGGTCTGAAACCCAGACCTTGCTTCGGTTGCTCCGGTGCTCTCTTAAACTGATTGGCAACTTGAGGAAGTTCAACCGCAGCCACTGCACCCGCGTGTCAAAGTGGGAGAAGGCTCAGTTGTTTGATGAGAGTGTTAAGCCACTGGATTTTGAGTTGGGAATGGATGGGGCAGACTGCCACAGGATTATACCCAGGCTGTGCAATTTGCTGAAGTTCTGCAGCTGTAGAATTAGCTATGGGAACCTCTGTGCACCATGGAAACAGTCTATAAAAAGAAAAGTATGTTTTACTTGCTCCCCACAATCTGCACTGGAAGCCAGTGCTGGATTTTCTTTCCAGCACACTGAAACCTGAATCTGATCTCATACGTTACTGCCAGTTGCAAGAAGTGAAAGACTTTGCATTGTGCAGTGGTGGAAAACATCGCTGATAGCTTGAACTGTGAAGTTGCACCCAATGGGTACTTTTATCTAGTGGCACCCTAAAGGGACATTGGTTAGAGCATCCATTGCCAGGGTGTAAGATGCCAGATGTGGGTTTGCTGTCAGGATCTGGAGAGATACTGAGCTCCTCCATCGCTTCAGCAGTAAAACCTTCTTGCTGGAGGACAAAATGGCATCTGACAGGAAGCACTTCTGTGTTTTGGAGCTTTTTTCCTTTGCGCATGTTGGACGCTTGAGTGGGTTTAAGGTTTTGTTTGCAATAGGTGATGTTATAGCTTTTGAAACGTGAAAGGCTGCGATGTGCCCGGTTTTGCGCTCGGGTCGGGTCGGGTCGGGACTATGGACAGCTCCGGGGGCGGCTGGGCTGGGCTGCGCTGGCGACACGGGGTGGATGGATGTGCCGCTTCGTGGCATCTGATGGCTGCTTCAGGACCATTTTTGGATAAATAGGATCGAAAGCTGCCATTTTCCAGCCGCCTTTGGCTTGTGCAAAGTGTTTGCTGGGTCTCGGTGCGACTCCTAGCAGAGAGGCGTTGAGATTGCAGACCCCACTGTTATCCGTACCATTGGCTACCAACCTGTTCTTCACCAAGGTTAAGGACTCAGAAGGCCATGAAGGCTAACTGTGCTTTTCAGCATTTGGGGCGGTTCTTTCAAGTTAAGTTTGATGTATACAAAAGGACGGTCTGAGAAGTTTGTCTAGTTACCATTTATGCATTTTCTACCAATTCCTCTCGGCTCCGAAGCTCAGTTCAAGAGAAATGTTTTGAAGCTTCATGACACTCCTGTACCCAGTTTCTACAGGTAGAAAACTGGATTTGCAGTTTGATCTTATTTCCATAATAAAAAACACCCCAGAAGCTGGCAGGCTTTAGTACTGAATCTTGAGTTTTGAAGCTGCACGCTTAGGGATGCTTGTTTTGAGAACTTTGGTTGCTAGTTTAGAGATTTGAGAAGTTTATACCCTGAATTTTGGTTTAGTAGTTTGCGCTGGAGCTATCACTAGATAGATAGATATAACGTGCTGCTAACACAAATACTCTTGAAGCTCGCTAAGATCGGAATAGAAGCATATGTCATACGGGAACAAAAAAGGGACCAGCTGAGGCAACCAGCAGTTGTTGGTTTAGATCATAAATCAAACGGTGTGATGTTATTCCCTGCCTCTAAAGTTTTTCTTTTCCTGAGCTCTCATCGGTATGTTGTGGTGCAGCTTTCTAAGCTTTTCAAGCCGTAGCAGCCAAGGGAAAAACCTATTCGGAAGAAGTAAAGTTTGCCATTCAGTGTGTTACTGAAACTGATTCCTGAGAGCAAAATAACAAAAGATCAGTCTTATTACTCAGACTTCTGAAGCATTAAAGCTTTGCATCAGATCTGGAGGTAACGACAGTTTGGAGAGGATACAGGTGGTTGGACCCTGTGGAGAAAATCCAGTGGGACTTGGGTGCCCTCCGTTCCGAGATACGGGACACTCCCCGACTTCCCCTGAGGAAGCAAGTGCCACGCTCCTAAGGCAGCTGTGGCTGTACCTGAGCTGCTAACACTGAAGTCTATGTGAAGAAAATGTGTGTAATAATACCAACACCAGGCTTCAGTTCCCTCCGCCAAGCATTCCCCTGCTATTTTCTTCCTTCTTCATACTTTGCACTTGCAACACGGCAGTACCATCCTTTTTTCCTGGAGGATCCTGGCAGTCTTTGTGGAGCGCAGGCTGTGAACCACGGGCTGCTGCTCTCCCTCTCCGCAGGGAGGGAGCTTTAGGGTTAGGGAGTTGCAGCTGTTGGGGTTCCAGGGGTTTACAAACTGCAAAGGCCTCTAAAGATGATAGAAATAATTCTGGCTTTGCTACAAAGGCAAAATGGGAAGAAAACACAACCTGCTTTTAAAGTTTGCACTACACGAATATACGCTGCATGGTTTTTATACATCAACATTTACAAAACGATATTGGTTCCTCTCTAGCTCAGCTTTGCTGCCATGCCACCTTACTGCCTTGCACTCCCTAACATTTGATGGTGATAATAGAAATAAATTAAGCAACGGACTTGTGTTCCACTTAGCTTTTGCCAAAAGCAATTATTTGTATGGAGCAGCACCAGGAGGAACCTGCTTCACTTGGGGTAACAATGAATGAATTTATGCCAAAGTGGCCTTTTAACTTCATTATTCAGGAAAAAAAAGTGTGCATGTAACTGTAATTTATTAGGGCTGCTAAGCACATCAGTATTAGGGCAACGGTGTCTCCAGAAGGAAGCACAGCCAGAAGAACCTTAGAGAAAGCATTTTATCTCCGCTTAGGGACAAAAAACAGTCAGGAGAGGAGCTCTTTACATGGTTGCTCACAAAATGAAGAGTTTCTGCAGAATATATTTCAGTGTATTTCTTAGAGTCAGTACATTTATTCTGGCATGATGGAAAACAACTGTGACCCATGTTGCTTAAATTGAGTTCCCTAGAACATGCAGGAGCTTCTGGGGTGTGCGTCTTCCTTCGTTCCCATTTTATACCAATTCTCACATGTGTGAGAAAAATCAGGCCCCTTACCCTTTCCACGGAGTGCCGAATTAGCCACATTTCAGGGTATCTACTGAGGCATTAAAGCATCTCTGAACTTCTGACCTTCCCAATCTAGCAGCAAAAAGGAATGAAAAGAAGATATTTGATATTTATCTATAATGATCCTTCCACCTCATTTTCAAACGCTAAGTATTAGCATTTTTAAATGATTAGTTATTTGAGTTTATTGCGGTCATTTTGCAGACAATCTTTTCTGTCTTATTCAAACTCAGCCTTGGATTTATTTTTCATGCGAATGCTGTTGGGCATGATTTCCACTGGTGGAATATGAAGATTTTAAAAGAACAATTCCCAGCACTGAAATGCCAGGCTCACTCTCTGCTCTGGAGATGTTCCTGCTACCTTGGCAGATACAGTCCAGGGCCGAGTAACCAGGTTTAAATGATGATACAGAAACATTTTCAAAGGTTGCTTCAATGACTGCTGACAGAAGGTCACGCAATCAGTGAATGGCAGGAGCTGCTCTTGGGTGGGAAATAACACAAGCGCTTTTCTTGTTGCTATGGCTTTGCTACACTGACTTGTAAGTGTTTGAGAGGGACAGAGCCTTGTCCTGCGCCGTCACACACTCCATCCATCCAGTAATTTCCTTGTAAACCTGGAGTGTGTGATGGTGCGTGGATGTGAAGTCATTTTCAAAAGATGATTTCAAGCAACGTTTTAACCTGAACAGCAGGGTAATCCTGAAAGAGGGGATGGAGGGGTTGAAATCCCACACATGTACAGGGAGCTGGCTTCATCTAATGCTGGTGAGGATCGAGCCTCCTCTGCAGGATTTGGGAGCTCGTGGAGCCTCGTGACCAGAGGCTGGTGTGCAATCTTAAGTCCTCCTCCTTCCACTCTCCGTTCTCCCTGGTCCACCCCTTACTGTGCTTGCTCACTTCAGTGTCTCAGAAGGCTCCGGTATTACCAGAACAGCTAAGATGCATCTTCCCCTGGCAGCTTGCTTGCTTCCTTCTGCTTTGGATCCATCCCCAGGCTAATCCTGGGGGTGCAGACCTGGCACAGGGGAGGCAGCAGAGGCAGGGAGGGGAGTGAGCGGCTGCAGAAGAGGGCACGCTAGATGTTCATTTTCAGTCTTGAAGTTCACTAGTGAGAATTGCAGACATCTCATTTCACGTAGCCCAGAGACCAGAACCAAATCTGGCAGAGCTGGCAGCTGCTGTGCAAGATCCGGGACCTGGATTTATCTGTTCGAGTGCTTAGTGAAGGGATCCCGAAGAAACGCTGTATGTGTTCATAGATGGGCAGAAGCATGCAGTCAGTATTTGGAAGGAAGTGGGATGATGCGTTTGCATCACATGAGGATGATAAGGTACTTCCCAGTCCATTAAAGAGGGTGTTAAACATCTCCAAGAGGGTGCTAAACACCTCCAGGAATAAATACCTCTAAATCAACTTGACGAGATAACTCTCATTGAAGAGGCCTTTCCTTGGCTTAGAAAGATCTTTGTTCCCTGATGTTGATTTTTGAGACACTTTGGAGCACTAGAGAAGTTCCCTAAACGCACCGTTACACACAGAAGAAAAGGGAATATTGGCCGTACACGCAGGGAGGCACCGTGACCATAGCTGTTTGAAGTACAGATTTGATCCAGGCGATGAAGGCTTGCTGGCAGACCTGCACCAGCAAAGCCCTCTAGTGGGGATGGAGCTTCTGCGGGCGGGGGGGCTTGGGCTCGGGCTGGCAAACTGACCTTCTGCCCTAAGAGACAGACTTTGTCCCGGCAAAGCCAGGGAGGCAGGTCCGGCCGTCGTAACAGCGTTCTTCACTAGCAAAGATAGTTTAGCAAAACTTTCATCCTTGGCCTTAATGGCTCATGAGATGCAGGAGGTCAGATGATCAGACCATTTAGCCTGGTTTCAGACTGGTGTGAATGGCTTGCTTTCAGTGAAGGTCAGCTCATTTTTGTTATTGGAATTAACTCTGACGTTCCCAGCTAGTAAAAACTTCAGAGCGTTTATTTCCCATTGTGTAGGTCTTTCAGTGTTTTTCCCAGCATAGCTGCATTACAGGTGAGCTTTGTGGTTGTTCAATGCAACGCTCAATGCAAGCAAACAATTTGAGACCCCGGCTTGGGCTGGCCGGGATGAATCCTGCCACTGCAGCTTTTGTCTTCAAATGAGGTGTGATGCCAAGGCCCTGACTCTTCACAGTTTTGGGGAAAATCATGTTATTTTCTGTAAGAAAGGAGGTGGCATTGCCCGATTCCAGTGATGCTAGGCACGGTTCATCCTCCTGAACTGCTGGGGTGTATTTAGTTGCTGCGTACGACTGGTCCGGTCCGTTTTCCTCACTGGTAGCTGTGCACCGGTGGAGAGAAGCTGGTCCCTTTCCCACTCCCCGTTCCCTTCCTTGTGATGTTGTGCAGCTTAACTAAGGTCCTGGAGAAGCGGCTGGGGGATGTTTAGAAGTTCCTCTCACTCTCGGTGGAGCTGTGGTTGTCATGCTAGTGAGGGCTGGGTCGGATCAAGCAGGAGCAGGGCATGGCAGAGGAGGTGTGAGCCGGGCAGTAGGAGCCTGCAGCGGGAGCACCTGGGAGGAAGGACGGGTCGGTGGCACTTGGCTGGGGAGCGTGGAGTCCCCTGGGCTGGTGACAGTGACTCCCCGGAGCTCAGCACTGCACGGACGTGGCCGTCGGGTCCCGCACAGGCTGGCTCGTGGAAAGCCCGTGTGGGTTCCCTGCTCACTCCGGAGCAGGGCTCTTCTGCACTGGGGCTGATCCACCCGTGGTTAATTAGGACTGATTGCCCTCCGTCGCGCACACCTACCCCCTGGTGCACGGTGTCCAGCGGCACAGTCCGAGTAGCCTGCTAAAGCCGAGCTGCTTGAGCCTGTTTCTTGGAACGCTGAATGAGTACGGCCAGAAACTGCATTATCTTTCTTCAATTCATCATTTCTTCCAAGTACCTCCCGTATTTGGTGAGGAGAGATGCTGCCCATTCCCTGTGCGGTAACCAACATCAAAGGCAGCTGTTCCCAGTAGAACTGGAAACAAAGTTTTGGTTCAGGTCCTGTAAAGTGAGGCTAGGAAACATTCCCAGGGGAAAATGTAAAGACCTGTACCGCATGCTGATGAAAGCATTTAACATCCATGGAATAGTCGCATGGATCCAGTTAAATTTGTCCTGTACCTGTGGAAAGCTTTGCACGGTAAGGTTTTCTGCATCGTCTCCCAAGCTCGGGTGCTGACGTGCTGTGTGTTGACTTTGATCAAGTCACACAAATGGCTGTTTCTTAATTGCCTTCTCCCTTTAAAAAGGGGATAATACCTTAGAGAGACTTCTGAGGTCTCGCTCACTAATAAAGCTCTTCAAGAGCTTGGATGGCAACTACTTTGAGAGCGCGAACTATTATTAATGATTTCCGTTATTATAGAAGATGAAGCTGTGTGGTTCAGCTTTTTAACCTTGAATCGTGTACTTGCTTTTGTTTCCGCTGCTGTTAAACCTGCGCAGGCAGGCTTGCACCTTGCCTGGTTGCACAGACTCCTAGGACCCACATCGTGAGCCTTGTGTGCGCAAAATGGGGGTGTGTACCTCTGAGGAGTCAGTTTTACTCACAAAGATGGATTCTGAAACAGGCGGTATGGCTTGAGAATGGCCAAAAATGGGTTTAGTGGTAGTTCTGTTTATGTTGTCTCGATTCTGATTTGGGTGGCCAAGAGATAAGCTGTGAGGGTTGTCCTCAATGCGTAACGCAATGCAGACGTTCCTGCCGGGGCTGTGGGTTCAGGCTTTGGCAAGAAATGTTCGGGGATATTTGACCGCGATTGACCCATCCCTTCAAACACCCATTCCCTGTACTCCAGAGGAAGGCAAATTCCATCCACAGAAACAACTCCTTTCCCGCTCCTTTACTTGGCAGCGACTGGTGTACCCTGTGAAGTACAGAGCTGTATTTCCTTTCCATCTCTTGGTCTTGGCTCCTGGGGAAAAAAACCCTTTTATTCATGCATATGCCAGATGCTAACAACTGCTGCTTTTACAGAAGGAGTGACCAAGATGAAGTGGGAGTACAGCTCTCAGCCCACAACAAATCTGGTCTATAATAAATTTTCCCAAATCTTTACTGTCCTTTTTTTCCTGACTCTGCTCTGGATGCCAGATAAGTTAAAATATGTTGTTGATAAAAGCTGCGTATCGCCCTCATGCCATGTGACTGGGGCTCTCCTTCAGCAGCTCTGCAGCCACGCTGCCCCTCTTGCCCCCCTTCCCTTACTGCCCTCGCCCCTGAGATATTCCCATTTTAATGCTTATTACCCAGTAGGGTTTGGTGGTCACGGAGGGCCCAGTGCAGGAGGTCCCATTTGTTATTTAACCTACTTTTCAGAGGCACAAGAACATCAAGTGACTCGCACAAGGTCGCCCATGAGTCAGTGACTCCTCTGGCATGATGGCCGGATCCTGCCGTCCTGCAGTCCCCTGCTCTCACCACTAGATCACTGCGCCCACACTCCTCAACAGCACAACTATTCAATTAAGCTCCTACAAAGCGCCGTAAATGTAGTTTATTCCTGGGTTTGACAGCAGCCCTGCTATTCTTGCGGAGCCTTGCCTTAGGAAATTACGACAGACGGGGTCAGGGCATCGTTAGCGATGCCCTTGGAAGCGTCACTGCCTGGTACGCGGGCAGGCTGTGCGGTGCAGGGCCATTACAGCCAGGGCACGGCTCTGCTCAGGACCTGCGGCTCCGGCTCTGGTGGCATCCGACGGGACCCTGTCCGGGCAAGCACAGCCTGACGCGGAGCCCCAGGTTTTTGGCACGGGCAGATCTGTGTCCGTGGGAAGGGGTTTGCAGGGACCAGAAGTAATGAACACATTGCGAGGAGAGAGGAAAGGAAGCGACTTATAAATAATATATTTGATGTGTATTATATATATAATATAGTAACAGTAGTACTGGTTTGTTGTGGTGTGGGTTTTTTTTAACGTGTAATCTCGTAAGGCACTTACCCCTGTTCCTGACAACTTGATAAATTATTATTACCAATTCTATATCTAATTGCCAGTTACTTCCCCCTAGATAATTTGAATCCGAAAAATACCCACTAGAAAGGAGCTCGGTGTGCCATTTCCCAAAGCTTCCCTAGCTGTTTCTGGAGGCAGCCCCTCTTCCGCCGGTGAGCCCCACTTCTGCCAGCCTCGTGACCCCGCGCGCTGGCACAAACAATTGCATTTCTGTCGGGCTCATGACCCCACTTGTAACGGCGGTGACCCCCCTTGGGGTCAGGACCCCTCCCCTGCATGGGGAGAAGCTCCTGCCCAGCAGCTATTGCTGAATTGCTGTTCCTCCCTCGCTCCCTGTGTGGACGCGGCTGTTCGGCACTAAGTTTGCCGATGTGAAATTTAGGTTAATCCATTTCCAAAGTGGATTAACGTAACCCACACAAAGGCACTTAGTATAAAATAAGAGTGTCCACATGGTGAGGCAGCACAGAATAGTGACTGTGCTTCAAACTCGCACCCTGGCTGGTTTGCGTCCCCTGCGAGCTCTCCAAACAGAGGGGCAGGCGCCTCGCTCGCAGGGGGACATGCTCTCCTAAATGGCTTTAAGCCGGTCTAGCTCGAAGCCGAAGGGAGCGCAAGGAGTAAACAAAGCCCAGCAATGGGAAGGGGTTAAAAGCCCGCTCCACTGAGGTCCACGGCAAGTCTCCTGTTCACCTTAAATGGTCAGGATTTTATTTTAGCTTCAGGGAGGAGCAGCAGCCATTGAGCTGGAAGTGAGCGCAGAGCAGGCCCCCGGGGCTGGGGGCTCGCAGCCCGCTGCCCTCCCGGCCGGCCGCTTCCTGCGGGAGCGCGGGAGGCCCCTGGGGCTCAGCTCTCGCCCTTCAGCCTCTGGCTCCATAGATCAGCCTGGAGGAGATGGAAACGCAATACCGAGCGATACCCATTTTCACCTCCGGCCTTGGATCTTCCTCAGCCGCCCCTCCTCCCTTGCATGCTTTCCCTGGCAGTGAAGTGGTTAACGCCGGAGTAGAAAACATCATAATTGGACATCCGCACTAACAAGCCATAGACACGAATGTGGCAGTTCCCATCCTCGGCTCTGGCACCGGCCTACCGTAGGCTCCGCCGCTGAATCCGTTACACTTGGTTTATTTCGTAAAAATTTCGTTCGTAACCATCAAACAGCGAGAGACGCGTGAGGGGCTGGGGAGGGGGATGCCGAGACGCTGGCGCCCATCGCGGCAATCCCCAACCGGGCGGGAGGTCACCGACCCGCTGCCCTCGGGACTCTGCCTGGGAGCGGGTACCATCCTGGGGGATGCCAGGACACCACGTGCTGCCCGCCCGGAGCCGGGTCGCAGCATCCCCATCCCTCCCGGGGACCTGGCGGCACGGTGCCCTGCACAGGGCTCTGCTGGGGGCATGGCCGAGCTCGGTGGGCAGCCTTGCTGTCAAGGAGCTGCCCCGAAGAGCCGCTGATTCAACAACAGCCGAGAGCCAACGTTCAGACAGAGGCTGCAGTGTCGAGTGATGCTGCTGCTGGCAGAGTAGGGTCCTCTCCTGCTCCCACGGTGCGATAGGGAGAATCATCTGAAACAAAAGGATTCAGCAGAGGAGGCAGCGCGGGGCCTGGGCACCGCAGCACCCACCGAGCGCAGGGGAAGGGGGGCTGCGGGGCACCCACCCCGCTCCCCGGGGACTCGCTGCCGGGATCCCGTAACTTGCGCCCCGCGGCACGGCCGAACCCCGGCAGCTGCCCGACCCGGAGCTCCCGGGGCCGGGCTGAGCCGGGCGTCCCCGGGTGGGCTGCGGGTCACCGGACCGTGCCGCGCCGGGTGTCGCCGGGCAGGTTGCAGCCCACCCCCCCCCCCCCGCCCCGTGCTGTGCCGAGCTGAGGGTCCCCGGATGGGTTGCAGCCCCCCCGGACCGTGCGGAGCGGAGGATGCCCGGGCGGGTTGCAGCCCTCCTCGGCCGTGCCGTGCCGTGCCGTACCGATCCGTACCGATCCGTGCCGCCGGCCGTGCATTCTCGCGGTTCTCCAGCAGGCGCCCGGCCCTGGACATTGTCTCTTCCTCCCGGAGGAAGGGCCCTCCGCGGCCCTCCACAATGTGCTCTTCCAGGCGCGGCTCCCCGCGCCCCCCGCCGCGCCCGGCCCGGTGCGCCCGCCCCCCGCGGCCCCGCTCCCCTTCCCCCCCCCCCGCCGCCCCCGCCCCCTCCGCCCGCGGCCGGGCCCCGCTCGCCCCCCTCCGCCTTCCCCGGCCCCCCCCCCCCCCCCCCCCCCGGGAGCCGGGAGTGACGCGCTCCGCAGCGCCGGCCCCTCTCCCCGGGCAGCAGCTGGTTGTCAGCCTCTCCGGAGCGCCGCCAGCCCGGGCCCCCTCCCTCCGTCCCTCCGTCCCTCCGCCCCGCGCTCCCAGCCGCGCCGCCGGGCTGGCGCAGGCCGGCAGGCCCCAGGCTCCGTTCCAGGTAGGCGCCCACCCGCGGGGCTCCGGCACCGACTCCCGCCACCGGCACCGGGGCGGGGGGGGGATGCGCGGGGCGCGGGGGCTCCACGCGGCCGCGGTGCTGCGGGAACGGGGACGGGGGGGGGGGGGGCGGCATTGGCGGGCGGGGCGGGGCGGGGCGGTGAGGGGGGGGGGCGGCCGCGGGGCCCTGCCCCAACTCCGGGGGGAGCGGCCGCGCCGCCCCGCTTCCCCGGGAAGTTGCGGGTCGCCCGCCCGGCTGGCCGGTGGCGGGGCGAGGACGGGGGGGGGGGGGGGGGGGGAGGTTGGCGCGTCCTTCCCCGCGCCCGGCGCGGCTCCCCCTTCCCCGGAAGAGCACAAAAGCATAGAAGAAAGTGGGAGGAGGAGGAGGAGGCGGCGGCGGGAGCGCTCCGGCCCCATCAATTCCCGGGCACCGGCCCCGCGCCGCCGCCGCCGCCATCGCCGTGCCGCCCGGCCCCGGCTCCGGCTCCGGCTCCGGCCCCGGGCGGGGATTGTGCTGGAAATAGCCGCCTCCCTGGAGGTAAAGCCCTACTTACGTGTCAATCCCCGCCGCACGCTGAGCCCCGTGCGCCAGCCCCGGCTCCGCGCACACGCGCGGGCAGGCAGGTCTCCATCGCGGGTGTATTTATTTACCTGCGGGCGGAGGGGCGCGGGGGGGGCGGGCGGGACGGGGACGGGGACGCTCGCCCGGTTCCTGGCACCTCGCTGCTGCGGGGCGACACGCGTGGGAACCGAGTCCCACTGGGGGAAACACCGGGTCCCGCGGCCGCCGGGGGCGGGGGGACCCCCGGCTGCTCAGCCCGCAGTGCTGCTCCGCTCGGCCCCCTCCTCCAAAGCCGGGCCCCCCTCCGACACCCCCCCCCCCCCGACACCCGCTTCCCGGTGCTCGTGGAAGAGCAAAGTGCCCTTCCACACCGCGCGGTTTATGGGTATCGAGACACCATCCCCGCCTCGCGTGGAAAAGCAAACGCCTGCCCGGCTGGCAGCAAGTTCAGGTGCTGGGGAGGCGGGTGCGGGGCACCGGGGAGGGGGGGGGCCGGAGCCGGGCCACCCGGGTGTCCCCCCCCTCCGCCCCGGCCCGGCGGCCCCCGCGTTCAGCACCTCCCCGCTGAACAGCAGGAGCGCGGGGGCAGCGGCTGCGGGAGGGGGCTGCGGGAGGGGGCTGCGGGGCCGCCTCCTTCACCCTGCGCAGCATCCCTCCGCTTTGGGGCGGTGGGAACACTCCTCGGGGAGGGGGGGATCCCCAGAAGAAGAGCTCCTAAGGGGAGGGGGGAGGAGGTGATGATCCTCCCTTCCTCTCCCATTTGCCGTTCGCCTTTTAAATTAACTCTTTTGCCCGTTTTTGGGAACTAACAAATACTCGGTTTTGCCGTGTCCCGTAGAAATCAGCAGAAATTGTAGTAAATAAGGATGTGAGTGACCTGACAAAGAGCGCTGGGGATGTTCCGTTTGGTGTGTGAATTGCACACACGAGTAGGCAGCGCAGTCACAGCTCACAGCCAGCGTACACCCTTGTGCTTTAAGGCTTCTCGGGCTCTTTGAAGCAATGACCACCACAGTATTTGTGGCTGCAATATCAATCTTTGACCTGGAGTGTTTTATCTTCCATTAGTAAGCCTTTCTCTGCGCTGAACTGGTTAAGTTAGGGTCAAATCTGGTTCAATACCTTCTTGGCATGCTCAGAGGGCCGGGTTTAAACAGTGGCTGAGGCGGAGATGAGGCTGCCTTCCTGAGAGCTCGTCCCCGAGCACCGTGCTGCTGCCGTGGGTCACGGCGGGAGGTGCTCTGCCCCGGCCAGGTTTGGCAGGTCTGGGGGCTGCCTGTGCCGGGCAGGTCGCGGCTGGCACGGCGGTGGGGGCTGGCAGTCACGCGTTGCCTTTTGTTGACTCTAAAAACACGGCTGCTTCTGGTGGGAAGCTGAGCGTGGCTGCACGCTGGGGAGGTTGCATGGCGCACAGCCTCGGTTCCTGCTCCGCGGAAGGAAATCCCATCGGGATAGTAGGCTGTGGCGTGAAAGGACATGTTTTAAAATAAAAGGACTCAAAGAGAGAAAATAAACCGTCCTGAGACTCGGAGCCTGGAATACTAAGCGTGAGGCACAGCATGTAAATGACTGGAGAGAGACTTTCAAGGCAGTCCCCGAGAAACTGAGCCTGGCTGTAAAATAAGCAGGTTACCGATAGCCTTGCATATATTTACGAGATATGGTTATAAGAGTAGCTTCCCCCCCTGCCCTGTTCCAGCCTGCGCTATGGGAGGTTGTTCTCCAGGAAGGAGAGCCGCCGGTGAAGAAACATTGTCTAGCAGTTAAAGCCTTGCAGTCCGGAGGTCTCGATTGTGTTCCTGGATCTGCCAACGACTCGCTGTGTTCTTGGACCAGCCGGGGCGGCTGTCAGTGCCCGGGGTTTCCAGCTCTATAATAGGAAGAATACTTTTCTAACTCAGAGGGAAGTTGAGAGGCTCAGCGGACGCGTGCAGGCGCGGTGCTCGCAGATCGGTGAATGGAAAGTGGGACAGAAATACGGAGTGTGAGTCCTGCAGATGTGAGTGTCTGCCTTTGCCGGTTAGAAAATATTGGCTGCGAGTGTCTGCGGAGCAGCTGTGAATGTTGGACTGTAGATAAGGAGAGGAGCAAGGATGTTGTTTTCCAAACCCTGCGCGGTGCCGGGAGCCCTGCTCCGATGTTTGGGTGTGGCCTGTGAATGCACCAGCAGGATCCGACTTCCCCTTGCCGAAGAGGAGCTGCACGCACGTTGCCTGACCCTTGATCGCTCAATCCCTTGAACGTTGGAAACAAAGCGATGGGACTTTACTGCGGGGTGAAGAGATCTCTCCAGAGAGCTGGGAAAGGCAGGAAGGAGGAGGGCGGCAGCGGCAGTGCCGGGGTTCGGGGTTCGGCTCTGGGCTGGCTGGTTGGGGCAGCCACTGTCACTTCCATCTGTGCCACGAGTGGCGTGGAACTGGGGAAAAGGCGGCCGGTCCTGAGACAGGCACTGGTAATGGATTGTGTTCTGTTTTCTAATGAAAGTTTCATTTGAAGTTTGTTTACAGGAAAGAAGAAATTAGCAGAGAGAATTCTCCTGAGAACCCAGAGAGGAAAAAGAATGAGCTGCCTGACTTGCAAGCCAAAAGAGGGTGGAAGGGTAGATTAGATTTACCGTATTTCTCCGAGTCGTAGCTGTTGCTGCCGTTGAGAAACGCTTCCTTGTTTGGCTGGCCGGTGGAGCCCACTTTGAGGCTCAGCCTTCAGCCAGGTTATTGGCATCCAGGGGAAATTCAGAGCTGCCCACCCAGCCAGAAATTTTGTTCCCGCTCTGGTGTCCTGTGTTTTGACGCTGGGACGTGTGCTGTGCTGCTGTCCCTCCGCTCCAGCTGACCGAAATGGGGCTGCTCCTGCGCCGTGGCTGGGCAGACGGTGCTCCGGGCATTGCTGCCGGTGCTCCGGGCATTGCTGCCGGGGCCTCCTGTCCCTGGGATTGTCCCTGGCGCGAGAGGGGCAGTGCCAGCAGTTGCCGCTGGCACTGACGGGCAGCACGAGGAGGTCACAACGCTCAGCCTTTGGTCTCCCAGGGGTGTCCTGAGGAGGGAGCTTGCTGGTGGCCTCTGGTGTCCCAGCGAGCAGTGAGGGATGCAGCCGAGGAGCAGCGGAGGACGCCAGAGCCACAGCGATGGGGATGGCCAGAGCCGTGCTCGAGGTCGGGGCCTTTCTCTTGCTTTAGGGAAGAGGCACAAAGGTGTGAGGAGCTCCCAGGGCACCACGGCGTGGGCAGAGCTGCGGGGGCTGCCCCAAGCCAGCAGGCAGCAGATGCTCTCTTCTTCCCACCGCCGGCTTTGGTTGTTCCCCGCTGCTGTGAAGGGTTCACCCGACGCTGCCTGCACGGTCGGCTTTGCATTCCCTTGGGCTGGGCTGTGCCGCGGGAGCTGTGCGCTGCCGGGAGGTTTGTCCCGTTGGTGTTTTGGCTGAGGGTATTCGTGCTGGAAAGCAGAAAACTCTGGGTGGAAAGCAGGGGGTGGCACTGGGGACGTGGGGATGGGGCTTCCTGGCAGGGTCCCACGGCAGCAACCTGCTCTTTCTGCTGGTGGCTGGATCCTGGACTGGTGAACGTGCGATGGCCTTGTTTGACTTGAGTCATTTATAGCTTATCAGTTTCTGGTTTGATACCCAGAGTATTTCTAATAATAGGCGAATGTTATTGCACCTCGAGAGAATTGTACACATTTATAAAGCACTCTACATAGCATGTGCGTGCGAGGCATCCTGCATGTCACCGCTTTTCCACCATGCATGAGTGCATGGAGAGCGTGATGCCTCCCGGGTTGCGGTTTGGGTGCCGAGGCTGGGCGTCCTCTGCAGCTGAGCCCCGCAGACGCTATGCCTGAGCCAGACGCTTTCCGAAAACGTCGCGGGTCGCTCCCAGGGCTCCTCCTCCTCACCAGACAGGTGAGAGACTGTGGGCAGCAAGGACCTTGGCATTTGCGTTTGTCTCTTAAGCTCTGACAGTAATCTTGAGTAAGCCTTGTGAAGAAGGCCAGATATTAGGGTGGCTGCCTCCCTGCAAATGCTTACAATAAAGAGACTATTTATAGTTTGCAACAGGGAGACCTTTGCAGTTCTGTTCCTGTACGTACAAGATGGAGTTTCTGGAGAGGCAGGATTGCTTTGTGGCTGGTGTGGCAGCGGTGCTGTGCTGAGCCGGGGGACACCATGCCTCCCCCCTGCCTCCCGCCTCTTCTGTTCTGCTCGACCTGGGCACGGGGGGGGCTGCACGGGGGCACTGGCTGGCAGCACGGGCGGGCCTGGGGGTCGGGGCATCCCCGTTCCGTTGGCGGGCGTGCATGGGGCTGCTGAGCCCCGTCCGTCTGTCCATCCCTTGGTGCGTGCGGGGTTTCACAAGCCGTAAATTCCAGGAAACTCCCCGGGAGGCACATCGAGGGAGCGGGCTGGGGGTGGGCGCGAGCCCCGAGCCAGCAGATGTGTCTGCAGGGACGAGGAGCGGGGAGGAAAAGCACAAACCTGTCTTTAAAGACATTTGTTTGTTCACAATAAAAACTGTCAGCCAGCAGCAGTCAGACAGGGCAGTTTTTATGAGGTGCAGGCGTAGGTTGGAGGGGTGCTTGCCAATTGCTCCTTACACGGAAAGGGAGCGGGGATTGTATTTTATCTCAGGACCAGGGGGAGGAAAAAAAAAAAAATAAGAGCAGAGAGTTTACAAGCCTTTGAAATGTTTCAATCAAAGGAAAGCACAGTTGAAAGCGGTTCTGGAAACATTTTCGGTGTTCCCCTGCACCCCAGGGCTCTGGATGTGGTCTCTGCCCATTGCTTTGGGAGGGGAGCAAGGAGAGGAAGGCAGATAAAGGGATCACCAGCAGGACCGTGTTCATACGGGAACACGTATCTGCTTCCTCCCAAGCTGCATGTTCGGAGAGTTCAGCCCGGGGAGGTCCCGCAGCCCCTCCTCTCATTCAGGATCTCAGTGCTGCCTTTATGATGATGGTTTTGAAATCCTGTGGCTGACCTTTCTGGCGCTGGAAGCGATCCAAGGGCTGTGTCTCGAAGTACTGTAAAGGTTAGCGAGAAGGGAGAGAGAGGGAGAGAGAAAATGTCCTTTCAGCTGCAGGAGTGGGAGAGAGGAATGTCATTTATGCCATTGGGGAGCAGGCGGCTGGCCGGGCTCCCCGGCCCAAGCTGGGGTGTCCTTGCCTCGCCGGGGACCTCGCTCCCCCAGTCCCTTCCCAAGGTGTGTGTTGTCATTTTTGATCAGGGTACAGAGGCGGTGTCCCTTCGAGAGGGCTGGAGGAGCAGTCCCTCGGGGCTGTGCTCCAGGAGCCTCCTCTGCAGCATCAGGCAGCGCAGGTCTATGGGGATCGGTGCCGCTATCCAGATCTGCCCCACCGGCCGCTCCCTGCCGGTGCCAGTCCTCTGGTGATTCCTGTTGCAGCAGATGATTTGACCTCAAAAAAGTCCGAGATGTTTTACGGAGCCGTTTCAATGGAGTTGCACCCATCCTCAGCTCCCACATGCCGCTGCCTCGCCAGAAACGCGCTGGGGTGGATGGAGATTAAAGGGTAAACTCCAGGGCTCAGCCATCCGCTCCTACAGGATGCGAGCTCTTTCTAATTGTCCTCAATTAGAGACAGTGCCATTGCTCAGGCACGTCTTCAGGCAGGAAGCAGAGCCCGGCCGGCCCCGCTGGGGCAGCCACCTACCCCGGCGGAGGGAAGGGCTGCTCGCCCTGGCCTTGGGCAGCGCCGACGGGCCAGCAAGCGTTCTTGGGGGGCAGGAGCTGCCGACCGAATCGTTTTTAGGAAGGAGTGCGGTGAGGAGATGTTAAAGCCGGAGAAACGAGGAAAGAAAATAGCTCAGCAAGTTAACCCTTTCCTGCTTGCCTCCAGGATGAGACATCGGTGAGCAGCGAGGACTTTGATATGAACGACTCCACATGGATCTCAGCTGACCAGCACCTGAACTCCAGCCTGAGCCCCAGCCAGGACGAGAGCATGCGCAGCCCGCAGAACCTGCACGGCCATGAGGACGGTGAGTGCCCCAGTGGGCGGGAAGCGCTCTGCGCCTCTGCCACAGGATGTTTTTGTGACTTATTAAACATTAACCAGTCCTTTCTGATCAGGTGTCCCACCTGTAGGATGGATTTCATGTCAGCACAGGCTTCGAAGCAGCGCCGACTCCCAGTCCTTCCCATTTAGCCGCTGGGTTCCTGCTCAGCCAGGGCCCTCTCCAGCTCAGAGCTGACGGTCCTTGTGCGCGGACCTGGCTCCCAGCTCCTCCAGAAAGAGGTCACCAAATCCCCCCCTAAGGCATCAGGGTGTAGTTCCCCGGGTGTGACGAGGAGAGCCCCATTAGTCCTGAACCGCGGGCTGCCCCGCCGCAGGAAGGATGCCAAGGCTTCGCAATACAGGCCGCAGCTTTCCATGCTTGGAAAGCTGCACCTTAGACAGCGCCTTGGATCCCCCCGGCAAGAAATGTGTAATCTGCAGTAGCCAACAGTGATGGGAGCGTGGGGTGGACGTGGGTGTCTCCTCACTCAGGGCAGGCGGTTGGAAAGGGCTGAAGGTGGCACACATGGGCTGGGTGCGAGGAAGTGTCGGTGGTGTGTTACTTCTATGAAACATGCTAGTTTAAAGTAAAAGAGCAAGTAAATAAATGGTAGAAGTACAAGTTCAGGTCAGAGTTCATCTCCGTGATGCTTGGAAGGATTCGGTGGTTGGACTGTTACCGGCTTTGGCTCAAGAGGTTGAATCCCTCATTGTCCCCAGCCCGGCTGCTGCTGGGAGAGCAGGAAGGGAGTGGAGGAGCTGAGGGACAACCCGGGCTGGGCTGGTGCTGCTTTAAGAAAGGGGACTGGAAAACCACCCTGGAGGAAAGAAAGGGCTTTTGTGCTGGCAGGTGTCCCTGGGGTGGCTTTTAGCTGCTTGTGTGGCCAGTGGCAGGGACAGCAGGGACGGTAGGGACGGTAGGGACAGCAGGGACAGTAGGGACAGCAGGGACAGCAGGGACACTGCTCTCTTCAGTCTACCGCGTTGTGGCACTTCAGTTTCTATTCCAAAGCTGCAGTTTTGAGAAACTGCTGGTTTTAACTAACTAGCCCCAGCCCCGCAGTCAGGCAGCCTTGGTGAGGATGTGAAACCTGCCTGTGCTGCACCACGTCCCCGTCCGGCGGGACGGGCAGCAGCACTGCTGCCGGCAGTGGCCCGGCGGTGGGGCTGTGCCCGTGGCAGGAGGAAGGGTGTTTCGGTGGTCACACAGCTGCTCACATCAAAAATGTTCGGCTCTTTGGGACCAGGCTGCAACCTCCGCCCCGAGCGAGCGTGCCTGTCATACCTGTGGCCTGGCCGGGTCTCTCCGTACCCCCTGAACTTTGCCATTCTGCCGTCAGGACATTTCGGGCTTGTGGCTTATCCCTCACCACTGAATTCCCAAGTCTCATTTACAATCTAGAATGACACGGTTTTGATCCCTTTGCTGAACAGTATTATTCAACAGGACAGTAATTTAATAAAGGACTCACGTATTTAGGCAAATCAAGATGTTCTCACTAAAGCTAAAGCCTCTCTCTCTCTCTCTCTGCCCTCTTAGGAAATGCTTCCAATTTTTCATGCCCTGTGGTTTTTCTTCAGAAGCAGGTGTCCTCTTTGGGGCCCTTCTTGGCTCCTTTAATTTCTTTTGTAAGGTTCAGTGGTGAGCAATAAAGCACAAATAGTCCCTTCCTTTTGGTGAGGAATGCAAGTGTCCCAGGCTGTCCCCGGGGGCAGCAGAAGGCTAAACCAGGTAGACTTCGGCAGATCAGAAGTGATGGAGTCGAAGAGTAAGCAAGCCAAGCCCAGGGTTACTAACGAGATCCATCAAGAAGCAGCCAGGGACTGGGATTTCCATCAGGCTGTTGTACTTCAGGGGGCATTTTATGGGACTGAAAAGAGGTTTTGTCACTGTGGTGAATGTCCGTGTCCTGTATCGGAGCTCTAAAATACAGGCTAATGCTGCTGGGGTGAAAGGCCTCGCGTCAGTCCCTCTGCCAAACCAATGCTCCCACCCAGGACTGAAGCACGCACAAGGCTGAGAAGGGAAGAAGGACGATGGAGCGACCCAGGCGACCCAGGAGGGCAGCGGGCGGTTAGAGGAGAGGAGCACGGAGCAGAGAAGGAGCACGTTGCGAGAGGAAAGGCAAATTACTGGCACGGGGAAGGGAATGTCCATGAATGAAAGTGTTGAGCACTCTTCAGTTTCCTCTTCTCTCAACCCATGAAAGCTCTTTTTTTTGGAAGCAAATATATTTTACCGGGTTCACCCTGGCTTGCTAAGGCTGTGCACATGCAAGACTTTCCCAAGGAAACCATCTAAATGTGAGTAACCAGCCCGTGTGAACTGCGCGCTCCTTGGAGCCCGGTTGGCCAAGGTGCCCTGCGCAGCGTGCCCGCGCCGGGGCAGCCCAAGGGCTCTGGTCAAAGTACTCCATGCCAAAACTGGACGTTTATCCACGTCTCCTGCACTCAGCTGTCCACCGTGCCCTGCAGCAGCCCCGCAGAGCCCCAGCCTTCTTCCACCAGCCGTGGGAGACGTGGCCAGTGCCGCGGCGAGCCCCGTGCCTCCCCTGCAGCCACGCCGGGCTCAGCTCCGAGCGTCCCGGCTCTGCAGAGGGGTCTGGTCGCACGCCACCTCCTTCGGTCGGGAGCTTGTTCAGGACTCGGTACTCTCCTCCCTCTGGAAATCCTTCCGAGTTACTAAATTGCTCCTGCCTGCTGCCGTCCAACGGGTGGGATGCTTGGAGTGTGTCTTCTGTGAAAGGCTTCCTAAAGTATAAAGTTTTAATGAAGAGTTGCCTAGTAGGAGAGCAGTATCATCTGACACGCTTGTTAAAAAAAGTCTTGTTTAAAGTACCGAAGCACCAACTCCAGGTCTTTCAGAGGCCTGGGAGGAGCAAGTGCTCTCCTATGGCATACGAGCAGAGCAGTATGAAATCCAGAGAGGCGGGAGAGCAGGGAACCATCGACCCATGCTTTGATACACAGGTATCTGCTAAATCTTCAGAGAGCTAAAAAGCAGCTAGGACGAAAGCCAACACCTCCTTTTGTCTCCGTGCCCAGAAACCTTGGCCCGGTATAGCCATGCTGCAACCAGCGTCAGCCCTTGGAACAGCAAGAACAAATTAGACCTGATGACTTCAGTGGGTGAGGGACAGAGAAGGCACCGTCGGGAGAGCGTCGGCAGCAGAGCCGGCGTTCCTGCTGGGTTGGCGGGCGCTCGGCGGGATGCAGGACACACCGGCCAGCTCTGAGCAGCGACGCTGACGCGCACACGCTTGCTCCTTCCATTTTCCTTTGTTACTCATCCTGCGGGCCCCAGCATGGAAAACGTGAAGCTCCCTGCAACATCCCTTCCCCATCGGATGTTGCTCACAGCGTACGTGCCCGCAGGAAGCCAGCAGCTACCCAAAGCGACAGCAAGATCAACACAAACTCTTTGCTGCTGAAGCGGAGCTATTGTGCAGGACATCCTGGAGGGACACGTCTGTGGGAGCCCGCACGCGTTTGGAGCAAAGTGACCCTGAATGCTGCGCTGCCTCGCTGTCCCCTGTGCCCATCACCGTCCCTGAAGGCGTCCCGTGCCCACTCCCAGCTGAGCGCAGGTCCTGGCGCCTGGCCCTGTCTTGCCGCAGCAGTTTCATCTGGAGTCTGTCCATCTTCAGAGCCTGCCTGCATCCACAGGCGAGCGCAGCATTACGAAACCTCCCGGTTTGGTCTGGTGCATGGGGCTGAGCGGGGTATCCCAGCACGGGGATGCTGTGACCTGCTGGCGGGTGCAGTGCCCTTGAAGAGAAAGCAGGAGGCAGACCCCTGAAACCCCCGCGTATGTGACATGGCAAAGCACTTGAACTAATGTATAAGACGCCTCTGCCTTGCCCGCTAATAGGATACGTCTTGCCTCATCCCTGGCCGTACATCCTGCTCCATCGCCCAGGAGCAGCGCTCAGCCAGGGTGGGGGTTGCTGCTCCTCAGCCCATCCTGCCCAATTCCTCTGAAGAGCAGGGAAAGCTCCTGGGTGTAAGATCTGCTTTCCTGGCATGGGGGCATGGGCTTGCTTCATGGCACCGTGTTGGGACAGACCCCCTTCCAGCTGAGGTCCCTGCCTGTAGTCCTCACTTGCCTGGCAGCATCCCCACTGAGCCCGTTCTGCCTGGAGCAGCCGTGGCTAATCCAGACCTTGGAGAAAGGACTTTCTTAACCTACTTAACTGTGAAGGCATGTGCTCCTCGGGGGCATCCTTCGAAGCAGCTGGCTGGGAAGGCTCCCAGGTGCTGGGGACATCCCTCAGGAGCACTCCAAGGAGGGACCTCAAGGACATGCAGGCAGGCGTTATTTCAGAATGCCGTCCTGGGAGCAGGTAGGGCACGTCACTCCTCTGGATGCTGTGCCCTGGGACCGGCAGGGACAGCACCGAGCTGTCCCCAGCACAGCAGTCTCTCTTCTGCTATGGCACGTGTCCTGCGGCTCTGGGTCATGCCGCCGTTATTTGGCGAGATGCCCACGACGTACTGCACATCACCGGGTTCCCTGAACCACCGACCTAGCAGAGCGCTTTCAGGGGAGGAGAGCGGCCCTCTTGCCAAGTGCAGACCAGAAGCCAGGCCCTGCACAGCGAGCTCAGCTCCTGCCTGCAGGACCCCACACACCAGCCTCACGCCAGGCTCTGTCCCCAGGCCAGCCGTGACGCCCTGCTCCACACCTGCACCTCCCCGACAGCTGGTACCCCACCGCCGGGCGATGGCACCTCCTCACTTCGCCGTAGCAGGGTCACTCACTGCGGGTGGCATCCAGTGTCGCGCCGTTCCCGGTTCCCCTCCACCACCGGGGCTTTCCTCGGCTGGCCCTGTCCCTGCTCCAGGTGAACACAAACGCGCCTTTGCCAGCCACAGGGAAGGCCCAGCAGACGCGTGGACAGCCGTCTGACGGCTGGCCATTGCAAGAGGTGGTCTGCGAGCCCCGAGCCCCTTGCTTTTCCCAGGCTGCAGAATCCTCGCTGTTTTCAGGGCTTCTTGCACCAGTGTTGGATTTCACCCTCCCAGAAGCCCTCGCTCAGAGCCTAAACAAGACTAGGACCAGCATCCAGGCCTTACAACAGCTAGATGTGACCTTATCTTACTTTTCTTAGGCATATATTCCCTCTGTCCCCCGGGTGTCCCCACGCCGTGCTGTCCCTGCGGCAGAAGTCAGCAAGCGCGTCCCTGCCTTGCCTGAGCGGTCTGGGCTGGTGGCTCCGTTCCCCGTCACCTCTTCCAGGGGCACATCTGCTCCTCCCGAGCAAAGGCCCTCGCCAGCGATAAACACCCTCTTTCGGCGTCTTTTGAAGAGCTGTCCTTTCCTGCTGCAAGGCTGAGAAGTGCAGCACGGGTGCTGCGGTGCCGTGGTGGCTTCACCAGCCTGTCGCACTGAACTTGGCTCAGGGCTCCCTCCCGGCTGGTGCAGGCTCTGCCGAGTCGGTCGGTTTGTCCTGCTGGTGCATGGAGCAGAGTTTTGGGCGGCTCTTGGTCCATGCAGAGAGGATCACCAGGCTACTGGGCAGCCAGCACCGCCCGTGCTCCCACTTTCCTCCCCAAATTGAGCACCCCCAGCCGAAGGGGTGAGCAGGGACAGCGGGGTGAGCCCCGCAGCACGTCCCTTGCCTGGGAGGGGGGCAGAGCCCAGTGGCTTGGGGCCGGTTCCCCCTCTGTCCTGCCCAAAGGACTGGGGGTGAGCAGCAGGTTCTCTCTGGCAGCAGGTCTGCGCTGGAGGCACCAGCTCCGCGTGAATCCTGCCCAAAGCCACCAAACCCGTTTGTTTGGCGTGGGGAGAGGCGGTGCCAGCAGGGCCGTGGCGTGTCCCTTCCCTGTGGCAGGATCCGGGTGGCTGCCAGCGGCGGTGGCACAAGGAGAGGCTTGGTCTGTGCCACCTCCTTTCCCGCTGCGGGCGAGGGCTGGCTCCTGGCTCAAGCACCCCTCGAGCAGTGAGGTGGCCGGAGGAGCAGCGGTGGGAGGGACGGGGGTCAGGAGGAGAAGGGAAAACCAGGCAACAGAGCGTGTTTGTGGCAAAGCTGCTTTCTGCAGTGGGAGCTGCCGAGCTTCGGTGCATGGGAAAATGTCCGTCGTGGGGCCAGCACGGTGAGGTCCCGGTGCCAGAGGGAGCTGCTCCCTCGGGCTGGGCAGTGGAGCCGGGGGGAGATGGCACCGGGGGGCACCTTTCATGCCGAGGGAGGGGGAGCCGGCCGCACAGCACTGCCTTGTCCGGCCGAGCTTGCCTGCAGGCGTGCATTGTGTCCAGCCATGCCAGATGTCTGGCTCGTCGAGGGCTCTGGTCGAAGGCAGGGACCCGGGGAGGGAGCGCGGAGGGTGGACACTTTGTCTGGGATGTAACGAGGTTTGCATTAACGAAGGAAGACAGGAAATAGAGCGCCTTAACTGGACACTGGCCAGCCCCACCGCTCCGCGGCCCCCAGCGACATTTCTTTTTTCTATCTTATGCATCTTAGAGGCAATCAGCCGGGCAGGACCTGGAGAAAACGGGCTTCGTGCTCTGGCCATGTGGGCAGTGCGGGGCCGGGGTGGCCACGGCAGCCGGCACAGCCAGGACCTCTCTTGCCACTCACCGCCCGGTCGTGGGTGCGGGAGCCCCGGGGCGCCGCTCGCTTGTGCCTAATGAATGCGGCGCTGCCGCCCAGCCATGGCCCCCCGCGGGGCCCCCGTTCCCACTCGGTCTCTCTAATTTGTATTAAGTATCCCTTCCTCGCAGGCTTTCCTCCTCCCCTTCTTCCCCCTTCTCGTCTCTTTTGTGAGTGAATAATTTATGGCACTTTTCATCTTCCTGGCTGTTGTTCCAGGCAGGCGGCGGTGGGATGCTCTGCGCCCTCCTGACAGCCGCTCTCAGGCTGGGTGTGCAGCTCCAGCCCGTGCTGGTGCCACGGCGGGCTGGAAACGGGGAAACGGGGCATTCCCCTCCCGGTAGCGATGGGGAGTCTCAGGTGGGAGCAGCAAACTCTGCCATCGCCCCACCGGCCGTGGGCTGGCAGAGCAGGCAGGGCCACGGCTGGCGGCTCCGTGGCGGTCCACAGGGGACCAAGGGTCGCTGGTGGGACCCGGTGGTGGCTGCAACGCCCGAGGCCGCACAGGCAGGCAGGCAGGCAGTGGCCGAGGGAGTGCCGCCCCGGTGCCGGTCGGGGGCTCCCGCTGCGGTGGGGCGCAGGCAGGGCCGGGCGGCCCCTGGCCCACCGCGTGGTGCGGGGCTGCGGCGAGGTTTCCGTGGGCCGCTGGCTCTTACATAAGCTCATTGTTTTCTGAGTCAAAAGAGGTTTTGTCTCCGCTCTGGAGATGTGACAGGAGGAGGAACAATTTGCCCCATTCATCTTTAACTCTGCCTTTGGAGAGCGGTGCGGTGGCCTTCGCCGACAGAGACGTTAAACCCAACCACTTCCCCAGCGTAAAATCTCCCGGGGAGCAGGTGTTGGAAATCGCCCCTTACCCTCCTGATCTCCGCAAATCCAGCGCCACAGAAATCAAGGATAATCCAGCAGCCTCTTCAAAATGAAAACGCTGAGCCCTGATTAATTCATTTAATAAGTGACTGATCCCCTCCTCCCCCAGCACTGCGACCCAAGGAGCCATTTTGCCTCTCGCTCTCCCAGGCTGGGCACTGCCGGGGAGATGCCGAGGCCGCAGCAGAGGCGTGAGGCGGCTTCCCCATGGCCGCCTCGCCAGCCTCCCTGCTCGCCCGGCCATGGCCTGGCCTCCGCAATGGGGCCAAGGAGGGCAGTGCTCCGGGGGCCTCGGGGCTGCGTGGCCTCCATTGGGCTCTCCAGCCTCACCGGCATCCCCCGCACGGTGCCGGGGTCTCCTCCACCTCCAGCCCGTGGAGCCCCGGCTCAAGGGGATTAAACAGGAGAACAAAATATTCCGTTTTCCGACCGAAAGATCAAACCGGTTAGAAGTGACATTGTTTTTACAGTTCCATCTGCTTCAATTAGGGCGCGGGGGTGGAGCAGGGGGGCTCCCAATTATCCTCATTAGAGGGGCTCCTCGTGCAGCCAAGCTCCAGCCGTGAGCAGGGAGCTCACCAGGCTCGTGCTGGTTGATAATGAATATATTCATGGCTGCGCAGCCTGGCCTTGCTCGCCTGCTGCTGCTGGAGCCCTGCTCGTTACGTGTGTTTTGGGCACTCGCTGGGAGCCTGCAGAAAACCTCTCCAAGCTCAGACGTTTGGTGGGTTTTACCATAACAGTGATTCTCCGGGAGCGCAGCCTGCCGGCACGGCCCCACTGCTGCTCAGCGTCCTGCCGCAGCTGCCGCTGGCGGAGCAGGAGCCTAAACCTGGTCCCGGCACCCAAGATGGGAGGGCTCCTGCTCCCTCTCCCCCAGGTCCCGCTTCACTGTGGGGTGCCGCAGCCACTGCTTGGGGCTGGCCATGGGCTGGAGATACCCCAGCGAAGCTGCCTGGGGAGCGGCACCGGCACCGGCACCGGCACCGGCCCATCCGCACCAACCAGGAGAGCGCAGCACTCCCTCCCGAGCCCATCTACGTTTTTAAGCTGACTGAGGTCATTCCCGTTTGGACCCAAGGACCTCAGCAATCTGAATCTGTGGCCGTTTCTCGGCTCACAAGACTGAGATTAATCCACCACTTTATATGCGGAGCTTCTGGGAAAGCATAACCTGTAAAAATGTAGAAATAAGAAAATTATCTGTAGCTAGTGGGTTTACAGACCTCATTTACTTACGTTCATCCTTGATTTAAACTAAATTGTTCTTTTAGTAGGTGCTGGTCCCTTATGTTAGATTCCCATTTCATTTTCTTACTCCACCTGGACAGGTTCCTAGAGACATCTTCCTCTTTGTTTTCAATAGGTTTTGGCTGTAGCAAACCCAAGGTTTGTAAATGCAGCAGAGTTGGGTAGAAACCTGATTTGCAGCTGCTGTGTGTGTTTTGTGCAACACAAAAGAAAACCCAAGACATGGAGAAGTCGGGGGAACCCCGACCTCACCCCCAGGATCCTGCCCGCTGTGAGCAGCCGGTGCGGGACTGGTACTGCTGACGGGGACGGGAGCTGCAGGGACCGGGAGCAGAGCTGGGGGCTGTGGGGAGGCTGGAAGTGGATGGACAAGGGCAGAGCGGGATGCCCAGGGAGGAGCAGGGGTGCTTAGGGCAGATTGGGGATGCTCAGGGCAGGTTGGGGATGCTCAGGGCAGGTTGAGGATGCTCAGAGCAATGCAGGGATGCGCAGGGCAGGTTGGGGATGCTCAGGGCAGGTTGAGGATGCTCAGAGCAATGCAGGGATGCACAGGGCAGGTTGAGGATGCTCAGAGCAATGCAGGGATGCGCAGGGCAGGTTGGGGATGCACAGGGCAGGTTGGGGATGCTCAGGGCTCCTGCACAGTCTTCTCCCAGGTGACATCTCCCTTGGTGCCCCTTGCCTGGGGGGGGTGGTTTGTGGCATGGAGGGCCCCTGGCCCCAGCTCTGTGCAGGCAGCCGTGCCGGGGGCTGCCTGCAGCCCCAAGGACAGGCAGGAGGTCCCTGCTGTTGGCCTGCGGGACGGGTGCTGATTGGCCCTGCGGCGCTGTTGCTGTGGCTGTGCCCAGGCTGACGGCGGGGCCTGGCGTGCGGCTCGTGCCTCCGCGCATGGGAATAATTCTCCTTAATCCTTCCGAGAGGCATCGCTCGATGAGGCTGGAGCCTCCCTCTGGGAGCCCCGTCTCGCCTGGCGCGGAGAGCAGAGCAGGGGGAGGGATGGCCGCCATCCCACGGGCAGGGAGGCCTCCGCGCCCCCAGCCACCTGCCCGCTGCTGCACGGGGCCGCGGCCGAGCCAGCACCGCTCCTGCACCCGCGCCGAGGGTGCGGAGTGCCGGTGGCGGGTCTGGCTGCGTGCCCCGGCAAGGCGTGCGTGGGGCAGAGGCGCAGCAGCCCAGATGGGGCAGAGAGCCCCGAGGAGCCTGCACTGGTGCGGGAGCTGAGCCAGGCCAGCCGTGCTGGAGAGCAAAACCTGCGGGGGTCTGAGAGCAGCAGCCCCGGGTGCCCTGGGGCAGGAGGGGTGTTGGGGCAGGAGGTGGCAGTGCCCTCGGCATCCTGCTCCTCCAGGTATGGCTGAGCCAGCAGCAGAAGCCCTGCTGCCATGGTCTGGGCTGCAGCTGCCTACCAGAGCCCCACCGCCGCGGCACAGGGACGGGAGACCAGAGCCGGTCCCGGGGGGCGGCTCGGAGGGTGCCCCAGGGTAGTGCTGGCTGCTGAGCTCCCCCAGAGCCTCGCACGCCTCGGCACGCAGAGCCAGCGCTCGGCCCTGGACGGGAGCAAGGGCTTCTGCCTGGAACTAGCCCTGTGCCGGGGAGGGTGACGCCTGCTGCCGGCCGGGAGCACCCGGCACATAAACACCACCCCGGGGATTAGGTCAGCTCTGGTCATTGCTCAGACGAATAAGTGGATCAGTGCAAGGGAAAGCAGGGGGAGGGAGCTCTGCTGAGCGGGGAGCTCGAGTGGGGACCTTTTAATTTAGGGGCTCGCGGGGCCAGGAGCAGCCTTGGCGCAGGCACAAGGCTGGGCAGCGAGCGCTGGCGCCCGTGGCGGGGCGGCTGGGGACGTGCGGCGGCAGCCCCGGCCGGCCCCCATGGTCGGCTTGGATGCCCGAGTGTCCTCAAGTCTGTTTATTTTAAGGGATACAAAGTCCTGGGCTGCTGCAGGGTCACAAGAGCACTCGCCGAGCTTCTCATTAAAGTTTCCCGTGGGTGCTGGCGGGGGGGAGGAGGAGGAGGGTGGGTGGCAGCAGCTGGGCACCGTCCCGCCACCCCGCGCCCGCACACCTTTGGACCTGGCACCCATGCGCCGGGAGCCGTCGGCACGGTGCTGGGGCCGCCCCGCAGCCCGACCCCATTGTCCTGCGGCGGCGCGGGCCGGGTGTGGGGACCGCCATCTGCTTGTCGCTGCCGGCAGCTTCTTTGTTCGCCGCCCGGCGCACGCTCGCGCAGGAAGCAGCCCCCCACGTGCTTCGCCCTTTCCCTCTCGCAGAGGCACCTAATGAAATAAAGGATTTACTGCAGCGAGGGGGAGGGAAGGGGAAACGGGCTGAGCAGTTTGAAAATGTCGTGCCTGGCCCCGGGGCTGGGCTCTTTGGCCGGGTGCAGGCAGGGCTGGGTGCAGGCAGCGCCGGGCACGGGCAGGGCCGGGCTCTCTGCCACGGCCGGGCTGTTCTTTGGAGCAGCACAAAGCGGGAGGCCGGCATGGTGGGAGCCGTGCACGGGCAGGGGGACGGTGCCAGGACCTGGGGATGTGAATGTGACCGAGACCGAGCAGGAGCCGGGCTGTGCGCCGAGTGTGCGCGGCACTGCTGTGGCCAGGCCCCTGGTCCGTGGGCTCTGCCTGTTCGGGCGGTGGGGAAAAGGGGTGGCCATGCGGCTGCCGTGGGGATGGCTCTGGGGCACGTTGAAACAGGGAAGCAGGAGTGTCCACGTAGGGTGTAGGAGGTCACTTGGACTTTGAGCAGGACAGGAGGGACATCCGTGCAGCCCCTGTGCCCTCCCTGCAGCAGCGTGCCGAGAAGCCTTGCCGGGCGGCGTGCCCGCTGTGAACAGAGCTCCTAACGCTGCTTCCAAGTGGCACAAACTCAGGGTTTTCCCACCAAAGCGAGCCTGTCCCCACGCCCCAGCACTCTGCGGAGCAGCATGTCCCCGAGCCATCGGCACTGGAGCTCGTCGCCTCCCACCGCACCCAGCCCCAAACTGGGCCAGGAGGCCCACGCAGGGAGGCGAGGGACCCGGCACGGAGAGGCAATGCCCCTTTCTCCTCCCTGCAATGCAAACAGAAATCGAAAAGGACCAAATTCCAAAGTTCTTATTCAAGCCCAGGCGCCGTGGCCCCGGGTGGAGGTGTGGGGACCATCACCTGCCGGAGGGACGGGTGGCCCGGGTGCGGGGCACGCCAGCGTCCGGTGTGCTTTGAGGGACGAGGGAGCGGAGCTGTGCGACGATGGCCCTGCAGCCGCAGGCACCAGCGTCTGTACCTCCAGCTGCTGCATCCCAGGGCCCGAAGCGTGATTGTGCCGGCCTGGCTCCCGGCAGCACATGCGGCGACTCACCCGCCAAGTGAGCCCAGAGCGGCCCTGGCCGGGCAGGGGCTTCCGAAGCAGTGGCACATCCACACTGCACGTGCCGGCAGTCCCGCAGGTGGGCTCAGGAGAGGCTGGCACCGTGGGGGGCAGAGCCGCTCACCCACCTCGGGGAGGTGGCCACAGGGTGCCACAGGGGTGACCACGCGTCCTTCCTTGCAGATGACTCCTCGTCAGAGAGCTGCAGCGGGAATGGCTCCTCCACCCTGAACCCCTCCACCTCCAGCAGCACGCAGGGCGACAGCGCCTTCCCCGAAATGAACGGGAATGGCACCGCGGCCCCCATGGACTTCACCGCCTCCGCCGACGACCAGCCCATCAACCTCTGCGACAAACTCGCGCCTGCCCACGTCACCCCTTCCTACCAGTCGGACAGCTGCAGTGCCGACGGGCTGCGCAGCAGGGTCAAGTACGCAGTGAAGACCACGGCAGAGGTACGGCCCGGGCTGCAGGCGGCCGCTGCCGGGGCTGGGCGAGACAGGACGGCCGCGCGTCCCCGGCCGGAGCCGGGCACGGGGCACGGCACATTGGGAGCAACCGCACGTGAGGCGCCCGAGGCCAGGCAGGGACACGGATCCTGCCCCCGCACCAGGAAAGCACAGAGGGGGGAGCAGCAGGGCTGGGAGCCTTTCCCTTGTAGGGAGGAAAGGACGGACGAGCGCCGCGCTCGCCCGCTGCCGCTGCGGCAGAGCAGCTGTGCCTGGCCGCGCTCCAGCCTCGGGGCTGCTGCTGCTCAGCAGAAACCGGCCCGAGTGGTTGGCGGAGGGAGGGATGGTTTGGGAGAGCCGGGGGGCATCCCCCACACCCCGCCTGCCCCAGAGCCGGGGCTCTGCAGTGGGCTCGCCTCACCCCCAACCGGCTGTGCCGCTGCTGCCGTGCAAGGAGGAGCCCGTTCCCGCTGGGTCCGGGCAGCGTTCCCCACAGGGTCAGGCAGAGCCACGGGCCCCACCAGCCAGAGCCACATTGCCTGCGCTTCGGGCCGTCACAGGCTCCCTGAGGCCGCCCCGAGCAGGCAGGCGCTGGCACTCGGGGGAGCCCGGTCGTGGGTTCATCTCCCCAGGTTGCAGGGGGACATCAGGAAAGGGGACAGAAGCAGTGAGCCAAGGAGAAAGCTTTTTCCTTGTGACCCTGGGCAGGGCGGGCAGGCGAGGGCTGCTTGCGGTAACCCCTGTCTCCTCTCAGTCCCCTCCGTACAGCTCCGGCAGCTACGACTCCATCAAGACAGAGGTCAGCGGCTGCCCCGAGGACCTGACCGTTGGCAGGGCCCCCACGGCCGACGAAGATGACGATGACCACGATGACCACGAAGACAACGATAAGATAAATGACTCAGAAGGGATGGACCCGGAGAGGCTAAAGGCCTTCAATGTAAGGAGGGTGCCGTGGGGAGGGTGAGCCCGTCTGCCTCCCGTCTCGGTGTTCCCACTGTCTGTCTGCTCCTTTGCAGATGTTCGTGCGTCTTTTCGTGGACGAGAACCTGGACCGAATGGTTCCCATCTCCAAGCAGCCCAAGGAGAAGATCCAGGCCATCATCGAGTCCTGCAGCCGGCAGTTCCCCGAGTTCCAGGAGCGGGCGCGCAAGCGTATCCGCACCTACCTCAAGTCCTGCCGCCGCATGAAGAAGAACGGGATGGAGATGGTGAGTGGCCGCCCCACTGCCCTGTCGCTCGCCACCGCTCCCGTGACAGCGGGTCCCTGAGCGCCTTCTCTGCTTGTGTCTCTGCAGACCAGGCCCACGCCGCCGCACCTGACCTCCGCCATGGCAGAGAACATCCTGGCTGCCGCCTGCGAGAGCGAGACGCGGAAAGCAGCCAAGAGGATGCGGCTGGAGATCTACCAGACCTCCCAGGTACGGTGCTCGCGGCTGGAGGTGGGCGAGGGACAGAGCTGACAGCATCCTGCGGCGAGGCGGGGAAAAGGAGAGATGTTTGTGAGCAATTTGGCAAAGCATTTTTAAAAGTCTTTCTAAAAGTCAGAGGGCTGCGGAGCAGGGCCCCGTGGCGCATCCTGAGACTCAGGCCGGCGGGGATGGGGACGCTGGTTTGGGCTGGCCACGCTGCAGCCGCGGGAGACCGGGCGTCCCCACGCCGTCCCTCCCGCTGGCCCCAGAGGGCAGCCGGGCTCCTCGCTGGAGTAAGTCTGTGTTTCCCTCGTGCAGGACGAACCGATCGCTCTAGACAAGCAGCACTCCAGAGACTCCACAGCCATCACCCACTCCTCCTATTCACTGCCAGCTTCATCTTACTCCCAAGACCCAGTCTACATCAATGGAAGCCTGAACTACAGCTACCGTGGCTACGGGTCCCTGGGGGGCAGCCTGCAGCCGCCCGCCTCCCTCCAGACGGGCAACCACAGTAACGGTAAGCGGCCGCACGCTGCGCCGGGGCCTGCAGCGGCACGGGCAGCCCACCCAGCCATCGCCTCCACCCCGTGCCCGGGCAGCGTGCCGCGGGCTCCCCGGCATCCTGCGCTGTGCGGCTGAGCTGGTCGCTGGAGGGGAGGCAGGGGCTGCTCCCGCGGCTCACGCCAAGCCCGGTCACGGCAGCACCTCGGCCACCGCCGCGCAGAGCTGCTCCGAAAGCCCCTCTTCTCCTGCAGCCGACGGAGGCCTCTGCCCGGCTGCTCAGCTTGCCTCATCGGCGGGCGGTTAATTGTTGAACTGAACTTGGAAGGCCTGTTTAGGTGGCACTGGTGGAGGGAAGGAGTGTCACTTAAAAAAAAAGAGAATCTGTACCAGCTATTAATTATTAACACGAACGGGCGCCTATCGCTGCCCTGATCTCGTTGCTGGTATGAGCCGTTCCTTTCCCAGCCTGTGTTGGCTGCTCTTGGAGATGGGGACGGGGATGGGGACGGGGCTGGTAAAGTTCGGGGGCTCCGCAGCAGCGCCCGGGGCACAGCCAGCTCCTGCCGCAGGTCGGGAGGGTGGCGAGGGGCTGGGGGCCGCGTGGGAAAAGCGGCCGGGGGAACAGGACTGAGGCTGCAGGGCAGGAAGGCAGAAGGAGAGCGCGGGCAAGGCTTGAGGGGTCGGCTGAGTTAGGAGCAAGTGAAGAGAGCGGAGTAGCCTGGGGCCGAGCAGGGCACTTGGGGAGGTGCCGTGGTGCCTGGTGACTCCCTGGCACCCGGGCGAAAGAGATGTGGGATGGGGTGAAGGCTGTCCCCTTGGGCAGCAGCCCTCTGGCTTTGCCCTCCCAGCAGCGGTGGCAGGAGGGGCTGGAGCCCACGCCGGTCCTCGGCCGGTCCTTCGGCAATCTCTGGGCTGCCTTCGCTTGCCCCGGTGCGCTCTGGGCTCTCGCCCTGCCCCTGCCCACCCGGAGGGAAGTGAGGATTTGGAAGGATGTGATTTCTGGAGCCCTGAGAGATGCCTGTCTGGGATTAACTCTTATCATCCCTTCCTAATGCTTCTTAACCCTGAATAAAGATCCCGCCCCAGCCTCCAGCTGCTGTGACCTAATCCTTGCAGCCGTGGCGGAGGCAGCAATGGTTCCCCCCCAGAGCAGCACAGGCACCCCTGGCCCCCCGCGCTGCCCGGCCCCCTCCGCTCGCCCGGCCCAGCCGCGAGTGCTGGCTCCTTGATGTGAGACTGCAAACACGCAGGAACGTCTCAGAGCAGCCCCAGTGAGCCCGTGCCCCGGGAGGAGCCGACGGGCCCTGGGTGTAGCACGCAGCAGCAGCGCACAGCAGCACCTTGCTTCTTTCTAATGGATTTCTAAACCTCTGCTTCGCAATTATTTTTTTCCCCTTTGCCCAAGCTCTTGCCCAGTCCTTTAGAGGTAAGAGCGTGCTGCCGTAGCACTGGCAAGGAGCGCTGCAAGGACCTGCGCCTTCTCCTCCCTCCATGAGCAGAAAGCCTGCAGGGGTTTGCTGCCCAGAAGTGTCTTCTCCCTCCATCCCCCACCTAAGGCGATTCTTGCGCAAACCCACAGCCCCACTCCCAGCTCCTTCCCCCTTGGTGAGCCGGGAAACGGGCTCCGTTTACTGCTGCCTTTTCTGTCCAGTGAAATTGCTTTTGCATGAGAGCCTTCTCCTCCTCCTCCCCTTCGCAGCGCTGATCAGCCTGGCATGGAAGTCCTTTGCTGGTGCCACTCCTCCCGCAGCAGTTGCTGCTCCAGCATTGCTTTCCTTGGACGCTTTCCTTCCCACCCCGGGGCGATGGGCTCCCCTCCCTGCCGCCGATCTCGGGGGGCTGCTGAACTCTCCTGTCCTGCTTTGCAAACCACTGCAGCGCCCGGTCCCTGCTCGGTGTCCCTGGTGTCCCACGGCTGCGTCAGGCCACCCGGCAGGAGCTCAGCCCTCCTGAAGCCTTTCTCCAGCATCGCCAACGGCTCCGTCAGCCTGCAGTGCTCCAGCCCACAGCCAGGGGATTCGTTCAGGGTCTTCTCTTTCTCCTTACCCCCGGGCTGCAGCCTCACCTGCCTCCTCTCCCTAACTGCTATCACATCCCTAGTACACATCTTTCCTCTTCTCTCTTAGTTTCTAGTTGAGAGTGTGGTTCTTGCGCCTTGTTTGGCTTCTCTTACTTAGTCCAACAGGAAGCTAAATCCAGTTTTTCCCCTGCCTTTACCTGGCTGCGTCACTCCCCAAGCTGCGTACCACCTTTCCTGCCAAAGTCTTCCACGCGCAGCCACCCAAGCCGGGCTGCACACACGTGTGCGTGGCTGCGCACACCTATCTGTCTGCAGGCAGCCAGAGCAGAGGCTGACAGTGTTTCCTGGGTCTCAGAGAACCTGATAATTTTGTGACTTTTTGCAGGTTTAGGATCTGTAGCGACGCAGGAGGGTTTGTGAGCTGGGGCCGCCGTGTGTCCTGTTCTGCAGGACAGGCGCACGTACGTGGCCAAAAATCACATGCGATAGAGGTGGAGCAGAGATGGACTTAGGAGAAAAAAATCATCCCTGCCCATCAGGCAGATCATAAATTTTGCAGGACTTCATTTCATTTACGGACTAAGCCACAGAAACGTGCAGCCTCGTAAGACCATCTAGCCCTCCCCAAACCCGATACCTAAGGCTGAGCACGTAACCGTGTTGCTGGCCGGGGCGGCGTGCGAGAGCCTGGGCCGGGCAGGTCTCCTCCTCGCCGCACAGCCCAGCCCGGCCCTGCGTGTGCGGGGCACGGACACCGTGTAGTTACCCAGCACTAAGCCAGGGAAACACACCCCGTGCGGGATGTTCCTTGCCATGTGGAGAGGGAAAACCAGAACGTGGAAGATGGTTTTGATGGGCAGGTACCCTCAGGCGCTGGTTTAGCTCCTGGCAGAGCGCGGCCGCAGACCTTCCCTTTGCCGAGCGGATGGGACAGGCTGCAGGACGGGATTTTTGTCGTGTTGACTCTGAAGGCTCTTTCCTTGTGGCTGTTGTAGAGGCAGTGACTTGCCTGCGCTGGCTGCCTGCGCTGGCTGCCTGCACTGGCTGCTGCGGGAGCTGGGGCTTCTCACGTTGTCCGGGGCACCGCACTTGGCAGGGACCTTCCTGCCGGTGCAGAGGTCCAGGAGCAGCGGCTCCCGCTGGGGATCTCGTCACGACAGGACGGACACGGGCAAGGCGGCTCTGCCTGAGCTTCCCTCTTGCTTTTCCTCGGCAGGTCCGACCGATCTCAGCATGAAAGGTGGGGCCTCCAGCACGGCCCCCTCCAACAGCACCAGCAGGGGAATGCAGGCTGCCCAGCTCAGCCCCACGGAGATCAGCGCGGTGCGGCAGCTGATCGCCGGCTACCGAGAGTCGGCGGCGTTTCTGCTTCGATCTGCAGACGAACTGGAAAACCTCATTTTACAGCAGAACTGACTCCCTGTGTCTGCATCGCTCCTCTGTCGAGAAGACAATTTATACCTGCTAGAAAGAGGCTCCCAGCGGTGTCCTGCTCAGGACCACCATCGTCCTCCCGTGAAGCGGCGGGTACATGTAGTTTTAGAAGGTGGAATCCAAAAGACCTGTTTTCTTTTACACTCCAAGCACCTGGGACTTCAGGCACAAGGACACGTTTTTGAACCGTACCAACACCCGTGCGTCCAGCCGACCAGAAGCCAAACCTGCGGCTTGGAAGGATGTGGGACTTTCAAGGGCAGAAGGGAGCCTGGGGAGGTTTGGGGCTGCAGATGTATTTAGAATAACCTTTGTGGACCCAAATGTTAGATTCCCGTCCCCAGATAATTTCCAAGTCTTAGGTGAGCTGAATCACATATTTATTGAGAAATGGACCCTCCTCTCCCCTTAGTAATTTATTTTTCTGAAAATGGATTCTTTTGAGTTTGTACAGATTGCCAGTTTTTTGTCTGTCTGATCAGAAGGAATTTATTCCTGTGAAATAACACATTCCATATCACTACACTACTAATTTCCAGGCAGCTCTGCCTGTTTCTCTGGGGAGCCCTTGTCCCACAGGGAGCAAGTTTGCCATCCAGCCCTAGGCTTCGAGGCTGCTCAGCCTCCAGTGAGCGTAGGTGGCAGCTGAACAACAGAGCAAGCAAGCGTCCTGCTTAGACCTTCGTTCTAAGCGGTCCCGTAGCAGCAGTGGGGTCTAAATCTCCCGCAGAGACTCGGCAAGCTCAGCAGACCTCCGGCTAGAAGGATGTCTCGCGCTCATTTAAGTCATTGCAGATAAGAGAAGGAAGGAAGGAAATACGAGAGAAACACTGTCTTGCGGTCACCATCCGTACTCTACCTCACACTCCATTGTGGGCTTCTTCCAGGACTGGCCGAGCCGGTCCTGGGGGACGGTGAGTGTCGCAGACGCGTGGATCGCGCCGAGGAGGCTGGAACCAACCCGGCAGATCCAGCGGATCCGCCGGGATCCTGCTGCTGGGCGGCAGCTCGCCCCCAACCCCGCTGCGCCCGGCTGTTTGCTCCGGTCCGTGTGAAACCAGCCCTGGGGTAGCACCAGGAGAATAAACCGCTTAGGAACCGCGTGGGTGTAATAAAGGCTAAGGCCGGGTCTCTGCCCGAAAAGCGAGCTCAGTGCGGCGAGCCGCTCGCTCCTCTGCAGAAGACAGAGACGGGCAACATTCAGCAGCAGAACTGACAGAGTCCTCTCCGGGGCCCAGGATCCTCCCCCCCTCCCTGCTCACAGTCCTGGAACAAGCCCACAATTCCCAAAGTGTGGAAAAACCGTAGTCCGATGACCATTCTGCCCCGTTACCACCCCCCCCACCCCCAATAATGCACTTCGTTTTGCTCAGTGCAATACCTACTACCAGTGCTGCTAAACCCAGGGACTTCGCTCAGGCACAGAGGTGCCGAGCCGAGCCAAGCAATGCAACGTGCTCTGGAGCCACGTAGAGCAGCAGGGACCGGCTGCCGGGGATCCCGGCTCCTCCTCGGCCCCGCGCCGGCGCAGCTCCCCCGGCCCGGGCAGGAGTCCTCACCACAAGATAGAAATTCGCTGAGTGTAAACCCCTACACGCTCGTGTTAAAGGTAGATACTTTCTCTCTTTGGAGCCAGCTTTTTTCTTCTTTTTCGGCCACTCTGAGCCGGCGGACGGAGGCTGCTGCTCCGTGGGGGGCTGACGCCGCTGGCACGGGCTCGAGCTCGGTGGCAGTGGCTGGTCCCAGCCGGGAGTGGACCCGGGCGGTTTCCTCGGTAGCCTTTATACCCGATGATACTCCCCACACACTGGAAGAGAAGCAAAACCTCTACCCTGCTCTTAGTCTCGGTAGAGAAAAAGCCGGCGGCTCCGGAGGACAGGCTTGCATGGCCCGGCAGCAGAAGGGATTAACCGTTGCATTGACTGTTTTCCCCAAACCTTAAACTTTCCATAGCATTTGGAGAAAAGGGACCTAACCCCTGGCCGTTCGGTGCAGTCAGGGTGTCCGCGCAGAGATGAGGTGGTGGCTTGTTAGACCTGAGCCGATGCTGGACCCGGGAGCATCGCGGCCGCCCCGAGGGGCGCCTGGGCTGAGCGCCCCATGCCCTCCCTGCCGGCGGCAGGCAGGAGAGCGGGGTGGGGGCCAGGCCGGGACGGCAGCCCCCCCCAGCCAGGGTTCAGACTCACGCTTTCCCCAGCACTTCACAAGCCTGCTTGGTTTGTCCACTGCATCCTCCCATACTTGGAATTTATGTAAATATTTATTTTTGTGTGAATACCATGAAGTAACAAACCTTTGACAAAATATGTAACCGCAGCCATTTGTGAAAGTCTTAACGTTAAGGAAGGAGAGGCAGAGACAATCGCTGTCCCGGAATTCTCTCTCTCTGCGATATCCCACCCGAGTCGGTGCCTCCCTCCCCGTCAGAGGCCATCGAGAACATTTAGCCATAAGTTTGCCATCCAGTTTACTGACAAAGGGGTTGCCCAGGGGCTTACGGACAGATCACCATCAGCTACAGTTTGTTTAGAGTTTTATTTATGCAAGTTTTAGCTGTCGTTACCAGATCACCTTTGAACTTGTCTTAGCATGTATTGAAGTTTAGTAGCTCTTACACTTTGTTAAACTGCTGTAGAAGACAGATGAGGCTCATGGTTGCATAGGAAGGTATCCAACAGTCCACCCTGGCCTAACAACTGGTGTTCATAACTTGCAGCTGAATGGTACAGACTCAGATTTCCAAAGCCCCGGTGACAGCCACATCTGTGACAAGTTATGAAACAAATGGGATTGACTACGAATTTCTGTCAGGGATCTTTTTTTTTTTTTTCCTTTCTTTCTGGGTTTTTTTTTTTTCGGGGTGAGCCGCAGCTTTATAGTTTCTTTGGAGCAAGCTCCACAGACATCTCAGTGCTCTTCAGCTGATCCACGCTCAGTTGCGGCTCTTCTGTGCTCCAGGACTGTTTCACAGCCACATTCCTGTGCTCTCACTAGGCAGGACGGGGTCAGGAATCGCTAGTCCGGGTTCTCAACGAGAAGGAACGAGCAGGAGCAGAATACAGCGGCTTTCCAGATATTCTGAGAGGTGGAAGGAGAATGCTGGGTTAGCAGATGGTCTGGATGTTCTTGGTTTTGTTTAAGAAAAGCTAATCACTGGTCGAGAAAATAGATTTTTTTTTTTTTCTATTGTATTGTATTTTATTTTATTTTATTTTAAACACAACCATCCTGCCCTGGATGTGCCGTTCCCATGATGGTGTTTCTACATGGGAGAGCGTTCCCGGGATTGTGAGCAGACGTAACGCGTACCTCCCCGATCCAAAGGGCCACTTCCCTCCCACGAGTGGCCGTCGGATTTAGTACCAGTTCATGAAAAAAAATGCTGCTTTGAACTCAGAGGGTTAATATACTTTTGATTTGTAATTTTTTGTAAAACTTTTTACAAGGTAGCATAGTATTTCACCAGAATACCAACTACAATCCGTCCATGGTCTGATTTTTATATAATTTAGTGGTGCTTTAGAAACTTTTGTTTGGTTGTTTCGGAGCTGTACAGCTCAGTTCTTCGCCTGTATCTACCTAAGACCAATGTGAACCTTTGTATTTTTGCTCCTAATTTTGGACTCAGTGAAAGTGTACTGTTTACATGTACAGAACTCCCGGCCCCTGTGTGTTCTGCAAGACCTGCTGTTGAAGAGGAAGATGCACCTCACCCAGTTCGTCTGCTTAACCAAGCCACAGCTTCACTCACCCACTGACACACGCACCTACCCTAAGGAAGACCCCACAAAATTGAAACACCCTTTAAGCAATTTTGGGTTTTGCACAAGCTATTGTATTTTTTTTCCAGTAGTCGATTTACGGATTGGCTGCAATTCAAATCGAGAGCTGATCCGGAGCTCAGTTAACTGAAGCACCAGAACTCGAACAGGCAGAGCCGCGCAGTGCTGCTGTTTCACCGTCCTCCTCCGGCCGGCCGCGGCAGGGGGGTGAAAGCTGCCGAGCTCGGTGTAGGGTTCAAACAACGCAGAAGAGCACTCGAGCCAAGGGGGCTTGCAAGGAGGCAGGGGGGAAACACTCGTCAGCGTAATTGGAAACAGACTTTACCGAACCGGGTGAAATCGCCCAAGCTGGCCGCTGATTTCAGATTGAGAGGGTGGGAGCGCGTTCCCTCGGGAGGTGGGGGGCTCCGCAACGAAGCAGAAGATAGCTCTTTGGAAAGTCGGTGCTTTCCTGAGGGCTCAGATAGAAAGCATATGGCACTTAATCCAGCTTTTAAGGTGACACTTTATTGCTTAATCAATTGATTCATTTTGAAATGATATTTTTGCAGATAGGCACCTATGCAACTTAATGTGGCTCTTAAGCAGATGAGCACTTCCTCCTCAACGAGCTTGATAAGAGTTATTTGTGTTATATACTGTGGATTTTTCCAGTAAATGTGGCTTAATATTTTAATTCTTAGAATGTGTGTCTATTATATATGTGATGCAACTTAATTCTGTTCTGTTTGTGGAATGATTAGCACAGGCCAACTCCCTGTTCCCCTCACTTAACAAAGACCAATGAGCTGTTAATCAAGCTGTTATCTCCATGGTATTACTTGCTAAATGCACTGATTTCATAAGTATGTGGAATCCTTTTTTTTTTCTTTTGAATCTGTATATCATATATAAGACTGAATCTACTTAATAAACACTGTACAACAAAAAGGGCTTTCTCCTCCACTGTCGAGCACCGCTGGGTGCTGCTGGCACCAGGCGCTCTCCAGCCGCTGCCCCTCGCCCCATCGCCAGCCCGCCTTTGCTCCCCAAGCCCCAGCCTACGCGCTGTGCGAGAGGTCGGTGCGATTGGTCGCCAAAGCGGGATCTAAATTTAGGTGTTAAAAGGAAAAAAAAAAAAAAAAATCTTTCAATAATTTTGACGTAAGCTGTGCTTTCCATTCCTTAACAGACAGCCGTGGGTACCATAGAGAGCAGCGTTAGCACTCACAAGTGGGGCTAGTCACAAATTTTATGCTTAACTTATATTTTGACAAAATTAATTTTGTGAAGTGTCTGTTTTTTGTGGAAAAAAAAAAATATGGAGTTTTCATTGAAGTTTGTGGAAAGTTCTCCCTCTCCCTCATGGAAAATACTGATTTTTCGTTACCAGCTTTATTCACTAAGTATAATAAATCTTTGCATCCATAAAACGTTTATCTCAAAGCACTGTGTAGATAAAAATCTCCTGATTTGCATCAGCGGCTGGCTGACAGTCAGGAGGACCCAGGAAAGACGAGTCAAATCAGCGGGCAGCTTTGGTGGAAGCGCTGCCTTTCGGCGCGCGTACGGGTGCCGGCCACGCGCCGCGGGCAGCACCTTCCCCGGCTTCGCTGCTGCAGCCTTGAGCGACGGCCAGAAGGACCCAGCCCAACGTTTGCGCTTGTAAACGGTCACCCGGGACAGCACATCCCACACCGACCTTCCGTGAGAATCAGTTAACCTGCGTGTGTACACAGAGCTAACCGGAGGGTTCTGTAGGACGCGCAGGTAAAGCATCTCCCGTGTGTCCCCGACACAGTCAGGTTTAATAACATTAAGCCTCTGGATAAGATTTGCTCCCAAATTTCAAACGGAGCAAGGGAGACGGCTGCAAGCCGTGGGGATTAGCAGTGCTCGCTCACACCAGCGTGCAAACCAACTTTCAGTACCTTTGGAAATACCTGCTGTTGCTTCCGCAGCTCCATGGTCACTGGTGTCTTGGCTGACTTGGAATGTCCCCTCTGTCCGCAGCCGGCTCCACCGCGGAGCCAGGATGCTCCAGAGCACCGCAGAGCCGGACCCAAACGGCAGACGGGCTGTGAGAGAGAAACTCTTATTATTTATCAGATAAATATCATGGAGAAAAAAATTAATTTATATTTCCTCTGTGTGAAATCCTGATATTAACAGGATTTTACCCTTGAAACCTCCCAGCTCCCCTATTCTAGAGGTAACCAGTTCTGACATCATCATCCACCACACCAATAAAATGGAAAACTTGATGTCAGATATTGAGCGGTTTTAAAGCTTGCCTAAGTAACAACTCTACTTATTTTTTGCATTACATATTTTTAGCATATTTAGATTATCTGGGCATCTGTAACCACACCTGTGCTTGCAGCCAAAGTCTGCCAGAGGCAGGAGAACATCAGTGAACTACCAAAACCCACGAAAGCTGGTGCCAGAAGAGCCACTGCCCTGGCCACGGCTCCTGGGCTAGCGCAGACCCGTGGCTCGTGCCACAGCACGCTGCCGGCACGCAGGAGACGTCCGAGGTCGGCAGGTTTCTGATGGGTCGGTTCCTACCACTGACGGGCTGCAGCCAGGACCGGTGTCCACACACAGATAAATCTCGACTCCCAACGGGAGTGATGCAGAGTTTAAGCCACAAACCTTCTCCCACGCTTGGGACAGAGCTGCCCTTGCGCTCCCAACGCAGCAGTGCTCAGCTTTGCCCCCTTTTCCTTCTCGCCACGATCTTTGAAGCAAGCAGAGCAAAGAAGCTAGGCTTCACTGCTGCTGCACTCGTGCCCACCAACCCCCCGGCATTAGTGACGTGGAGCAACTGGGAGAACAGGGCACCGTTGCTGCTGTTTTGCAACACTGCAGAACGTAAGGAAGTTAGATATTCTATCACCATACGGATCTAAACGCTCCCACAGCCCTGCTGCCCAATTTATGAGATCACCGTCTGCCTTCTGGAAGATCCACACAATGAGACCAGAACCGAGATACGTAATGTAATAATTCATGTTATCCTTTTCTGCCTACCTAGAAAAGAGAGGAAGGACGTATCAAGAAAGTAAGTTTACAGGTAGCTTCAATAAACAGTATAATTGGTATCGCGTTGTTACGCTCTTCAGAAAACATTTTCAGATCCATTTATGCAACAACTAAGACGGTAACACGAAAGCCATGCAGCAGCAGCAGCAAGAGCTGCCTGGCGACGCCTGGGCCAGCCTCGGTGCCGCTGCCCGCAGGCAGGGCAGGTATCTGCCCCCCGTCACTGCGGGGGGGCTCGTGCAGCCGCAGCCTTCGCTCCCGCCGCGTCCCGCCGCCACGCTGCCGCTTTTGGAGCCCTCGGGTATCGGTTTCCCGAGAGCCACACACAGTGGCTGCAGTAGGTGCGCTGTCCTCCGTTATCTGCACGGGTATTAAAACCGGTGTAACGAAGCCGAGAGCGCAACGCAGCCCGCCTTTTTAATCATCTGAGCAGAGCTCTGGCACACTCCCAGTTAAAAAAAGAGGAAAGGAAAAGCAATACCGCCTTAGAGAGCACAGCGGATGATTTCAGAAAAAGAGGATTGAAACCACAAATGCAGGTTTTACAGAGTGTTTATTTTTCCAATACCACAAGGGACATACATGAGCAGGCCCCCCCGGAGGGCTCTGCAAGCCAGACCAGTTCCATCTGTACACTACAGTAGCCCCAAAGGAGGCAGAGCCAGACCCCCCAGCTCCGCTCCCTATCTTTGGTAAGCAGGTTTCACACCTCCGCTCCGCCGTCACCAATACCGCAGTTCTGTTCATCCCGGGGCACGTGCCCGTGGGCACGCGCGCGTTGGTCTCTCTCTCCTTCCCACAACATGAGGCTGTCAGATGCGTTAAGGAGAAACCATTTCAGAGACTAAACTTGTTGCATCCCTCAGGCTTGCATCTCAAACAGGGACTTGTACGGTTAAAAAAAAAAAAAGTGCATGGTCAAGGGAGGTAGGAGAGAGCTAGAAAAGGGACAAGAAGAAAAAATAAACCCCCCACAATACTTGCTACTGCTGCTTAAATGAAACAGCTGACTTCTCCCCTCACTGAAGCAATTCTTTCTTGATAAGTAATTGCTCCAAAGAGGAAGAGAGCCACGGTTTTGCTCTCGAGGATGTTCACCTTCTTGCAACGCAGCTATAGCCATGCTCCAGGAGATCAGTTACAGCAACAACTGGCAATAGCTCAGAGGAGCGACCAGTGAAGTACGCTCGACTCGGCAAATCCCATCAGGTCATCCGTGAGTCTGCGCATCACAGTCTACCTGCGCAACACGGCCCGGGGGCCCGGGCAGAGAGGGAGGCTGTCAGAACCGAGAGACACCTTTGCATGTTGAGCCTCACGTTAGGCAAGACAGAATACAGTGGCTCTGACTACAGATGCAGATTAATAACTAACACCACTTTAATGCAATACTGCTGTAGAGCCTGAAAATCCAAGGGGAAAAAAAAAAAAGAACCCTTTATGTTCTATGTACATTACATCCATTTACAGAGTTGGCCAGTACTGTGTACAACATATAAATACATGATCAAACAGATGCATAGAGGATACTTACAGGAGCCAAATAATTCACTTTATACATCCAAGAATGAAAATATAAAAAAAGGAAAAAACACTGCTTTAAATGTTAGATGATCGTCACACAGATGCACAGCTAGACGCTTGCAAGTGGTCAGATGCTGTCGTGTTAAGGTCCTCATTGCAGGGCTGCAATGCAGAGATCGCCGGCCACATAAACGAGCTTCCAGGAACCTCCGACGTTTCACACTAGTTTGTGGCAAGCCAGCCAAAGCAGGCAGTCACATCAGCTGGTCCAAGAGTTCACCAGGCACACAGTTCCCCGGGCCGCGCACCTTCCTGCCGACCAGCAGAAGGCATTCGCTTGGCACCTGCCACTTTTTTTTTTTTCCTCTTCTTCTTGCATCCTCCGAGTTGGCTCCATCCAGGACACGGCCGGCTGTATGCGGCTCTACAGCCACCTGCAGAGTGCTTTACTGGGCACCACGTCCTGCTGTAGCATCCAAAGACCGTACAGAACCGTCACGGCAGAGCAGCTCTTTGCTTACGCTTACTGTACAGCGGTACTTCCCACACAAACCAAGAATGGAGATGGCAGAAGGGGAGAGTGGAAGACTGTAGGGCCTCACCTAGCGCAGCCCTGAAATAGAAAACACCCTGTTCCAGTTCCTTTGGATGTAAAGATTTCCTCGACAGAGGGTCCACGGATTGCCACAGCAAACTGCCTCTCACTCAGGTGTTAGCCTCAGCACGTGTGCCAGAGCACGATCAGTATTTCCACGATAGCACGAAGCAGAAGGATCGCTCCAGTGGGGCGCAGCCCACCGAGACTGGAGTGTAACCGTGAGCAAGAAAGGGTTTTGCACTGTAGATTTTAGTTGGAAGGCAAGTCAACTTTCCTCACCAAAACAAAGTGTAATAGCATTTCTACTATAAACAGAATAGTATTTTGTGTACAGGTTTTAGGATCAGTCGTTATCAAAATACACACACTGAATATACAATTTGTCCCATGGCCATAATTTATTATCTCACCACAAGGCACAATACACAAAGCTTAGAGGGTCCTATACAGTCGTCGTGACAAAACGCCCCGCAGCCTTTACACATGATCATGGCTTTAAGGCTGCACGAGCACTTGAACGATATCTCGTCAACACTGCTGCTATCAGCAAACATCTGCACAGAAAGGGACGTATTATGGTTTGCAGCAAAGTTCGCTTTGTGGGTTAGCTGCATCATGCTTCCAGCAAGACTTCTGGGAAAAGCTGGAGTGCTGGATGAATAATTAAAGCTGGTGGAATTAAGCTGCAGCTTAGAAAGCTTCCCATAAAACGCTTGCTTGATATTGAGCTGAGAGGGTATGGAAGAAGGCTCCAAAGGGTGATTGTGTCCTTTTCCTGGTTCCCTTGAAAACTTAAAAAACGGCAAGTCCATCACCAGCGGAACACTTTGCAAGTGCTCAGTCAGCTCCACGGGGTTTTGTGCTGCATCCTTCTGGTTCTCCGCGTTACTCTTGGCTGGGCTGCCACATGCCAACACATTCTCATTTTTTATTCCTCCCAGGGTGTCGGGGTGCTGCTTTGAAGTCCATTCGTCCCTTGCAGCTGGCATTCCTTCTCCTGACGCGCAGCTCTTGTTCAGAGGAACCTGTTTGCTGGGGGACAAGGTTCCTATGGCTGAAACTTGATCCAAAGCCCTGGAGTGATGTAGTCTAACACTGGGGTTGCAAGGAAAACCAGAACCGAAGAGTTTTTTGCCTTGAACTCCAACATAACTTTTATTGACCGATGTACCTCCTGTCTGACTCGGACCAAGAGAAGTTACAGTTGGAGATAAAAACCGAGGCTCCGTAGAGGCGTTCAACTTCTCCGGGCTTTTATTTGTGATGACGCTCGTCAATGGGTTGTGCTGTGGCACCCGATGGACCTTGGACAACTCCTTCTGCTCCTCAAAGCTACAGGAAGAAAACGTTCTTTCCCGGGGGCCCATATCTTCAGGCTTCTGAGAGGCACTTGCCACATTTGCCAGTTGGTCTTGGCAGCTTAAAGTTGAGCCAACTTTGGAATGTTTTTCTGGAATAGATTGATCCTCAGCATCCTCTGCCCTAGGCAATGCTGCCCCTGATCCGCACTTCTTTTCCTGGGGATCTAGGGAAGATCTCACCGAGTGGAAGTCATCGCTCCTGCTTAGGGCACTCTTCTTTATTCCCACATCCGGAGAAGATTCTTTGCCAAAATAGCAACTGCCACCTCTCTCCATTTGCAGGGAGAGGCTTTCTGACTGCTTGTCCAGCGCTGGCTGTGTAATTTCCAGCTTGATGTTGGCGTGAGATACTGGGAGAACTTCTTCCAATGGAAGGTTCCCCTTCAGCAGCTGCATCACCAAAGGGTTGTTGGTTTCAACAGAGGATACGGGTCGAGCAGAACCTGTTGGCCGCTCGGCTTTCGGGGGCAATGGTGCACGCGGTCCCCATCTCTGAGATGGGGGTGCAGTGCTCATCGCTGCGACGGCAGGGAAGTCCACAACATAGGCCAGACTATCTGTTTCCACAGATGATTTTGATCTAATCCTGTCACATCTCTCAGTGCTGCTGTGACAGGAGGAGTCTTTGCCAGCCACCTCCCTACAACTGACGCTTCTGAAACATATATCCATCTCCACATTCTCATCAGCTACGTCAGCTTCAAAATCTGAAGCAGTATCTGTTGTTTCACTGTGCGTACTCTGTATTTCGTCATCTCCGTTTGTCTTGAATTCTTGAGTCTCTCTCAGCGGCTGATGTGCATCTTCTGGTTCTGTTCTGGGGCACCTCTCCCTCAGCTGCAGAAGTTTTTCAGAGGTATCTATCCTATTCTGAGAAATAAAGTCATCGTGTAAAGAGGGTTTCACCAGAGACTCCGTATTTTGTTCTTCATTACTTAGTTTGCCATCACTCTCTTTCTCTGCCTGCAGGCGTGCAAAGTTATACAGTGCAGGGACTGCTTTCACCACTCCAGCAGTTTCGGAGTTATCACTACCAGCGACGCGTTTTTCCACAAATGTTTCAGAGCCATTAAATCTAAATCTAGATACCATTTCTGGCTCGTGGCATTCTTTACCACCTGATGACAACTCCGGCAGAAGAGCAGGACAACTGGAGGAATTTTCCTTTACGTCAGAACGATAATCCAACTGTATGGCGGGAGCACCAACATCTTTGAGTTCTGACACAAGCCCATCTCCCGTAGGACTGATCACAGCTCCCTGCACCTGAGAACAAGACAGCCCGTTTACTGGAGGAACCACGCGTTTCAGCTTTGTACTTTGCCTCTCCTGTGACGCGACACAAGATGGGGTTTCGGTCCTCGGGTCACAGAGGAGCGGCTCGGGGCTCTCCTCCTGCCTCTCAGAAGTTGCATTGCCTAAGGATGACCCAGTCAAAGCATCACAGAACTGCCTTCTAGGTGAACCATCACCAGGCTGAGCTTCCCCTGAGCTAGTGCCCGCAGTGCATTCCAGATCACCACTTCCCCCACTCTTTGAGGAAAAGGGGTCTTGTCTTGAAGAGGGGAAGGAATTCGTGTTAGCCTCCTGAGCAGCCACCTCAGAGCCAGCCTTTTCTCCGTTCAGATGGAGAGACGACAGTAGTTGTGTTCGTTGTAGATCTGACGAACGCTTTCCATGAGTTCTCTTTGATCTCCTGTGCTCTGTATGGCTGCCGGATTCTCCTCCGCCACCTCCTTCATCGGTGCTTCTCCCTCCACCTGGGCCACCCCCACCTCCGATGGCGGCTGCAGCAGCTTCTCGCTGGGCTCGGGCTTGCAAAGCACGGGCTTTAATGTCTGCGAGTGTTCTGGCCCCGGTTCTGCCCCGGCTGGAGGGCTCTGCGTTGGGGATGATCCTGGGGCATATCTGGTAAGCGGGCTGACCTTTAACCACCCAGGGTGGTTTAATACGTGAAAGTTGAATCTGGAAAAAAAGGGAAAAGCAATTAGTTCTAACACTGGACCATTTTCAGACAGTGAAATGCATTTTATTAGCATCTGTCCATCACAATTCTTATCAGAAGTCAACAAAAATTTAAAATTCCAACGTAAAAACTAATTTTGGCAGAGAAGTAGCATGCTCCCCATAACCTCTGCCTATGTGCTCCATCATGCGATATGTAAAGCTCAGTTAATATTAACGTGGTTTTACCATAGCCCACAGACAAATACGAAATAAGTGATTTCCATTCAGATCCTCAGAAATCAAAATGGTCTCCCTTACATAAGGATGACTGCCCTGAAGCTAACAACATGGATACCTCCAGCCAAAACGGGAGAAGTCAGAAGGAATACTACGATTCTGCCCCAAAGGAAAGGAACGGAGAAACCACAGAGGATAAGGAATACGATTTGAAGGTCTCTTTTGCAACAAGTCAGCTAGTTTCAGGAAAAGTGATTTCTGTATCCACAGAAATGCAAACGAACAGAGTAAGTCAAGGTTACCCTGTGCTCTTGTGCAAAGACCTTGGAATGATTTTCCATTCTTTGCCTGTCTAAATAACATCATAAACTGTGGTAATCAGAGGTACTTAGCCAGCCCTACCAAAGAAACCCTTCCACTTCTTCTCTTAAGATGACAACACTTGACATTTTAATAATGTTTTGATGCTACTGAGCATGACAGCCCTGAGATACCAAGCAGCTATAATTCTCTTTCCTACCCGGATGGGTGGGACTTTTGGCTCCTCTTTAGTAGGCTGTGGCTTTTCTGGGTGAACACTTTCAATTGTGTTACGAAAGGACTGACGATCTTCAAGCCGGGGCTTCTTTTCGGGGAAGGACGCAGAGGCAGCCTCCTCAAAGCATTTCCTCTTCTGGTCCTTGGGCTCCCGAGCAGCGTTCTCCTGGGGCAAACTGGGAATTCTGTTTGCAGCTGCCAACGACAGATCTTCCGATTTACTGTGTAATTTGGAAGTCTCTGGAGAGAGGTGCAATTCTGAACTCTCTGGCTTCAGTACTGCAGCCGAAGGGCTCGTCAGATCATCTTTCTTGAGGTCCATCTCGGGCTTTGTCTCTTTATGAAGAGAGGAATCTGGTCCCGCAGAAGCAGTCTCTTTGGAAGCCTCCGTTTGCTCAGGTTCACGCAATTTGTACAGGCTCCTCCTGGCTCTGCATCGCAGGTCGGCCCGGGAGCGTTTTTTGAAGTGCCCATCTCTCTGCCGCGTAGAAGGACCGCGTGGCAGTCTTGCTTCTCCTTTAACAGACACTCCTGTCCTGTTCTCAGCATCTTCCTGCACCAAATTCTGCTCCTGGGATTCTTCTTGGGTCAAGCCCAACCTGTGAGGCAAACATAAAAACTAGCTAAAAGCTAAAGCCCATCCTAATTTAAGCATTTCACCTTCTACGTATAGTGGTATACAATACAGCTATAAGTAGTAACATACAGATTACAAAGCAGAGACTCATCAAAACTGCATTAAGTCAGTCTGCAATGAGATAACTTGCACATTTGCTATCCCACATTACTATCACAGGGAATGAGAAAAATAAGAAAATGTAAAGATTTGTGATGGAAAACGAGTAATGTTAACTTGTCGTGGAAACAAAATAGATGGGCTACAAAATTCTGCTGTGGCCCAGCCAATTCCACTAAGGATTTCCCTGGAGCAACAGTCTGAATGATTCACCCCACAACCTATATTTTTCAAGGACTTTATGCTGCATCTTCTCAGGTATCCGCAAGCAGAAACACACTCTGCCACCTGCATAAACATAGATAAAACAGGACAGACGAGGTAAAATTTCTCACTTTTGTCCATAGTAGTCCTCAAAGAACTTCTCTTTCCATTGCTCCACTCTCTTTTCCTTTTCCATCTCCTGCCGAATTCGAACTTGCATCTCATGGGTGAATTCACCTACGTGGAAGCAAGAGCCTGAAATTCAGTTCCAGACAAAACTGATTCTGCAAATGCAACCTTGAATATTTAACAGTATAGCAGCTATATATACGAAGGACAGATCTGCCTGTTATCGCCCTGCTCTCCACCCTACTATGGATCCACGTGCTGCCTGCAACTCTTTAAGGGCAATGGTCACAGCCTCAAGCAAGTCTGAAAAAAAATCATGTTTTACCAGACAGAGGCCACTATTTAAGGAAAGATAAGTCTAGCACTACTTTACACCACCACCACTTCGTTCTGAGGGTCACATGGCACCAAAGGAAAACACATCTTTGATTTTAAAGTTTAAAAAAAAAAAAAAAAAGAAAAAAAAGAAAAAAAAAAAGAAGAAAAGCTGGGGGCAACATAGCCAGATACACTGCAAAGCTGGACTAAATTCCCGTTCATTAACTGTAAAAGAAAAACAAAAAAAATCCCATAAAATGAGTACCTATTCTCCAGCCACCTAGGCAAGCAAACCTACTCACCATCAGCTAGTCGTTCTCTCCAGCTCTGCGCAGCGTGGGTGAAGAATTCGTTATTCAGAGCACTGCCACTGAGACGCATCAGCCCATCAGCCCCAACCTAACGGGACAAACAGAAAACATTTGCTCCAGCCGTTCCGCAATCCAGAGGCAACGCAGCGAATGGAAAACATCCAAGTGCTGCACCCTCATACCTGTCTATCAACTTCGGGAAGGAGGTAAAGAAGCTGCTGCTGGAAGTGCGACGGGAGCGCATTAAAGGTTCTGGAGTTTATCAGGGCTCGCAGGTTTGTATTGACAAGAATGGAACCAGGAGTTTCAAAGTCGATATCCTCACCTCTGTTTCGTTTCATCTGTCCTGTAGTTTAAGGACAGGCAAATAAAATAAACATTGTTGTATAAAAGTATTTCAGCATTATGGGCAAGAAATTCATGTCAAACTACTACAGCAAAAGGAGCAAGATAGATGAGAAAAGACTGTAGTATTCAAGTATGAAGAAAGACTCTCTCAAACGCACTAATTAACAGACATGCATCTGGAATTTTGATATGAGGTCACACTTCTGTCATATTCAGGTACAATCCTTGATGCTGCTCTTCAGGCTAGGCAAACTTTTAAACAACCGTCTCACTAATGTTCAGGGAGGAAGGTCCAGCTTGCGAGCCTCCAGATCGTCGTATGCCTTCTGAAGGAAGAGAACCTCGGTGCTCTTTTCTCGGATATACACGGACTTCAACATTGCCTGCTTTTATGGCCAATTATTCTTCTAACTTTAATCAGAAGCACCTACCGGCTGTGGGCTTTCGGATACCTCTCAGAAGCTGCGGAGGATCCCTGTTTATTTCCGTTCTACTACGCAAGGTGGCTTTGCACAGGGCCAAAGAGCTGCTGCTGCTGCTGGATGTGCTACTGCTCTCCCCATCGGCATGCCTTCCTGTGAAGCCTAAAAGCAAAACAATTTCACAAAAATATGCAAAGAACAGCAGAAGCCCAGCTTGGAGAGTGGTTTAACATACAAGAATTATCTGCTAATAACAGATCCACTATTACAGGGTATTGCCCAGTTACCAACTATTTTGATGGAGTTAAACATATACACAATTCTCTACAGTCACATGCATTCTCATCAAGCGTTGAAGAAATCCTCGGGCAAAATTATAGATAACTAGGGACTGCTGATTAAAAGCTAGCTGTGCAGTCATTAGAAAACCACCACAACAAAAGCAATGCTCACCGGAGGCAGACTCCATGTGTGCCCCATTTACTTTCAGTGGTGTTAAGACAACACGTGGCAGCATTACACCAGTCTTTTTCTTTTGTTTGGTTGTCTGCAGTCCAGAAAGAAATCAAAAACAAAACAAAGGAACAAAGACATTATGGAGGGGTAAAATAATCTTCTAAGGAGCACATTCCTCAGTTAAAGAACTACCGAGCTCCTAGGTAAATCTTCAGGTGTCATTACATTTATGAAGAGCAGAGAATTCAAAATTACCGTCCTGTGCACGATCCCTCCCCATACTGCAAACTCCTCACCTAAGGAAACAGCCCCGTAGGTCTCCCTGAGGCACCTGTGCACAACTAGTCCCTGCCACGCTCACCCAGCTACCACGCAGCAATGAAAGCTCCCCTTGAGAGGCTTCATGCTTCCCATTAGTCCCACTTTTTCCTACCTGGGAGGCGGTTCTGTAGCTTTCCCTGGTAGCAGCGGGTCCCTTGCTCTGAGATTCAGTGGAACACGAGGCGTTAGAGGAGGTTTCATCAAGAGACACTGAAAGAGACGGGCACTCAGTCAGACACAGAAGTAGATCCTATAGTTTAAGATTAATGTCATTAGACACTTACCATCATTATCACCACTCACAGTGCTTGCTTCATTGGACTCACAACTTTCTGCGTCTGCTGTATCCTCCAGCTCCTCCCCTTCTGGCACAGACAGATTCCGAGACCACTGCAAGGCATCCTTCTAAAGGGGCAAGCAGAACTTGGATGGCTACAGTCCTCCCTCCCAACCACTACCACTTAAACCAATGGGAACAGACCGTTTAGTGGATATAGTTTTTAAGCTTAATTTTTTTCATCTTCCCTATTTTTAACCTTGATGCAGAAAGATATTTTAAAGTATATTTTGGCTCAGAGTGGAACAGAAATCATCTAAACTATTAGCACACTTCATAGACACGTCCTAGACGAGTAACTCGAACATATCCAAAATACATAAGGTTAATAATTCATCACGCTTTTCTGCAAACAAGCAGTTTGTATTAAAGAGAAGTATCTCATTCTTACTCTGAAAGAACAGGTAGCATCAGAGTAGCCAAATACTAAAATAGTAAGCTTAAGAGATGTATTTACTACTTGTACAATCAAAGCCATTTCAATTCCATCTATTTTCAGCAAAATAGGGCAATTCAACAAAATTTTCTGACAGCAGGAAAAAAGATGCAAATGAAATAGCTGAGATACCTGTTGTCTATCAAGCTAATATCTACCAGGAAATCCAACAGTACAAAACAATGCAAAAGAAAAGCCTAAGACCAGAGACATTTTCAACATTTAAGATTACTGGGACAATAAACTAAAAATAAAAAACGTTCCAGAGAGACCTCAAGATCGGAGGAAAACAGTGACGGTAAATATACACAGAATGCAGCGGAACACAAAACAAACAACCAGAAGAATGAATATACGTTTTTCTATCAAGATTTTACTTGCAGCTACAAGCTCTCGGACCAATTTAATTTATTGGTTGGCTGTGTTCCCTTGTGGCTGGCAGAAAAGGAGTGAACGGGATTGTTTCGATAAGCAGCCACCTGAGTTGGACACCAAGTATTGGAATAAGAGGATTTATCTTGCTTGTGTAATTCAAGAAATAATAGGGGGTTTTTGAAAGGAATTTATCATATATGGCTGAATATAGCTGAAAGGTACAAGCTCTTAACGAAATAATGAATTCCAGACACACTTTCACATGACGATCTCACACGCGGCCCATTCAGCTCATATGATGCTCAGTGACAGTTTAACACTCAGCTATGCATAACGAGCAGAACTCGCACCTCGGCCCTCAGTTGAGAGCAGGAACGCAGCATTTACCTTGAGCGTGAAAAGGCTGATGCGTCCAGGCAGTTTGTAGAAGAGTCCGTCACCTCCCCTTGAATTGGAATGGAGCATGGCGTTGAGGCAGGCTAGGGGAGAAGTGCCACTGGAACAAAGAAAACAGTAAGTTTTAAGAAACGGCTTTATCAAGAAAACAGCCTGAAAGATCTGTTTAAGTGGGCATCATTTAGCTGACTGAGGGGAACAGAGATGATGCTCATTAACTTTATGGGATGGGCACTTCAGTCAGAACAGTATTACCGTCTTCCCTTTTGACCTGTACATCAGCCTCGACACATCGCAGCCAAGCAGTCGGCAGAAAACAGGAAGTGCCATGCCAATTTTAAAGTTACTCTCAGCCATTTTTAGACATTCCTAACTTTTATTACCTGTTTCCTCCCTTTCTCTGCTTGAAACTTTTAGAGTTGGATTGCTTTTACGAAAAACCCAGATTTATACAGCAGTAGAAAGATGTAAACAAAACCAGTATAAATCGTACACATACGTGTTCCTGGAATGTCCTCCCTGACATGTCACAGACAAACTGCACTAGCAGAGTTAGATACAAAAGGTCCGATGCACTAATTTGTCAAGTCCTATGTAACTCCCTGGTTAAAGCAACCATCCTACGCTCGCACTGATGGAACTTCTGTGCCATGTAATCTCATATTTTCCAATAAGTCGCACGTGTACAGACAGAAAGTTACCTGGGAGACATTAAAGCAGTATCGATTTCATTATTAAAAGTGAAACTGAAAACTGGATTGAGACAAAATATTTCAAAGAAAATCATTCTCAAAGTGAAAACTTAGAACAATTTCTGTTTCCACCCTGAATGCATTTGTTTTTTGGACATTTCTTCACAAGCCTTGGCAACAGACAAAATTACCCTTCACTTTTAGATGTCATGAAAAAAATTTCCAGCCTTCTGTCCTGCTAGACAGTGTTTTCCCTTCTGTGTTTAACAGAACGCTCCAAGCACGCTATGCAGCCACAGAGCACGCTTTCTTAGAATAGCAAACCAAACAGTTTTCCCCAAAACGAGAAAAAAACCGAACAGTTAAAACTCTCCTAGGAGCTAGAACTCAGCAATGGTGCTGGGCCCAAGTGTCCTGGCTCGAGCATCAGCCACGCAGGACCATTAATGCCGCCCATAAGGAACACGGCCCTCCCAACAGACCAGCGTGACCCCCAAACCAGGGAACACTGCCTCAGTACTGATTCAAAGGGAAAAACATCTCGAGCCACCAAGCTATTTCCTTCAGGAAATGGAGTTTCAGGAAGGGCTTCTATACAAGTACCAGCAAAGTCCACAGCGTATTTAGCAAGGCAGGGTCACTGCCTTTATTCTGCGAACAATTACGCTCTGAAGAAAACAGTCTTTTCTTAAAGCAGAGAATTAGTGACCGGGGAAGGAAAAGCAGATATCCCAAGGGAAAAACACCGACCTTTAAAGGAACGATTTAGCTCTCTGGGATTTAACTTGACACATGCTCCAAAGTCTGGTCTTTAGCTATGTACTGTGACAGGTCACTTATCAAAACTGGGAGAGCACCAAGATAGTTTATGTGTGTGAAGAGAGACCTGCTATTACCTTTAGCAGAGGACAGCCTGTGCACGTAGATCTTCAACCATCTACTTAATAGGACTGATGTAAGAAAGGTGCAGAGTATTGATTAAAACAAAGCTATACGAAGGTCCTCACTAAAAGCCTGTCTGAATTCTACTCAGAGCTGTGAAACCACCACCCATACCCAAACCAGCGAAGATCTCCTCGGCCAGGATCGCCCGCGGCAGGTGGGCATTCCAACAGCTCTGATATCCACGCAGCAACACACGCTGGCATCGTCCCTTTCCAAACAATGGCAACTCCTACCCACGACACCTCTGTACCCATCACCGATTTTCACCACTCAAACCATCCCAGCTGTTTCCTGATTTCAGACACAAATAAGGAGCAGAAACAAGCTAACGTTTTGAGTTGTTAGGTCCCAGAAGAAATTTAGTTTACCTTCTGTAGCAGGTTCAGGAAACGCAAACACCATGGTGGAAAACAGTCCACAGAATCGAGGTGAGGGAGAAGCAGGACTAGAAACAGTCCATGCATCTAGATTCCCCAGAAGTCAATCAATGGGCAGCAGCCAAAAGTGACTGCTTTTCCTGTCTCTGGTAGTCAAACTTTCTTTTTTTGCCACGCAGCACTAACTGAGGCATTTGGACTATCACGGTTACCTACTTTCTTTGATCTGCAAGACACTCTGTATTTTTCTTCCACTACTGTCACAGAAACAGATGGAAGTTCACAGGAACTTAACCAAGGAAAACAGTCTCCCACTCCTGTTGTTTCCGAGGCTCCATATCAGGTTCTTTTCCATATGAAACCCACGTTGAGATGGGCATCTCCTCCGTACAACGTCAAGAGCCACAACAGTGTGAGCTGCGTTATCACGGTGCTTGAAAATCTGAGCAGAAGCCAGTACAGTAATATAAAATAAAGACAACTTTTTTGAGTCTCCTAAAATATAATGTCTGCTCTAGAAATGAAGCATCAGGGGAGACCAAACTTAAACCATTCTCAAACTAGAATCACAATAGCAGAAACTACTGGGAGCTACTTATGAGAGAACCATACAAGTAAGTGGTAAGTACAACACAATGCAGGAGTCTGATCTGCAATAGGCATTTATTTTACAATAGATGGATGAAGGGGACTCTGTATGTTATCAAAAAATCCAAGAACAGCTTCTAGTTATTGTCAGAGGAAAAAAAAAAAACCCATAACCTGTATAGAAATGTCTATACTGTCATCTGAAATTACCGTGCTGGAAAGAGAAAAAAGGAAGAAGAAAAGTGGGCTGGAGATGAGGCAGAATCGCACGAAGCAACACAAGCCTTCATATGCAGCCTCCCCCATGCTCCACACTATGTTTTAGACAAGATCATCAATACTAACCTCATTTCCTTTAGTCCTTCAGCCTCTATGACCTGCAGAATCTGTTTTGGGGTCATAGGAGCATCAGAGTAATTTTCCAGCACCTGAAAAGACAGAAAGACCACGTGTCATTACAGAATTTGCTTCTGCATTCACAGAACTACTCCGTAAGCTGCGGTTCAGATCCAATAATATGCCTCTTAAAACTTTATTCATCTGCAAAAGACACACGCTAAAAATTTCACGCTACCTTACGATTCGATCACGGTAAGCATCACAAAAGGCTTACCTTAATCTGGTCCCTAGTTAACTGAAATACAAACACGAAGGAGAGAAAAAGCAGCAGAATTTGGCCTTGACCCCATATCATGAAACCAGTGGAAGCATCACCACAGACTTCAACGTACATTAGACCGAGCTGCTGCCACATACAACCTTCAGAACTGTACAGTGGTTAGCGACCTTTAATGATGTAAAATGTTCTCCCTGCCTTATACCTTCCTACCTCTCAATAAAGCATCCAGTATTTTTCTGCCAATAAAAGTATGACTGCACAACTATATAATTCAATAGCGTACCTTCCTTGTATTACTGCATTCATTTAATCTTTGCTCCATCTCAAGAAGGGTACCACGGGTAAGAGTCAGAATTCTTGTCAGAGAGGGACAGAATTCGGAAAAGGATAACAATAACAGTAAAGGATGTGGAAAAAAATTATGGCTAGAGACACTAAAAAGATTTGGACTGCTTGCCTTTGAAAGAAAATGAGTAAAATCAGATATTAAAAAGGCAATACAATAAATAACAACTCATCCTTTCATATATTATATGAAGAATAGAATTGTGACTTACATGCAAAGAACTAGAGAGGCTATTACTTTTTTTTTTTTTTTTTTAAAGCCCGTGGAACTTACTGCTCCAAAATGTCTAGAAGCAAGAACTCCAGGATTCAAAAAGAGGACGGGACATTTCTGTGGATAAGAAGATTACCCACATAAACAGGAAACAATGAACAAAAATGAGCTGCAGTAGATGTAAACGATATTTCTTTGGGAGCAGATTACCCTACAGCTGCCTAACACGCGCCGTCTCCTGCGCCTTCCATTGAAGCAGACAGCGCTGCGCTCTGAATGCAAAAGACACTGAACTCAACAGACCTCTGGGTCCGATCGAGCAAAAAGACTGCGATACAGGCACAGGACACGGCCTGAAACATCCAAGAAAAGCAGCAACGGGTATTCACTCGGGAACTTTTTGATCATAACTGTGGTCTAAATTCCCCTAACGTAATGGCCACAATGATGCACAATCCTGACTTCATTTCTCACCATGCTTTAGAGGAGTCAGCAACACGATGCTGTCTTTCAGTTTGACTTGCGTGAGAAGCCAGCGGAGGAACCCAAATGCCCCATTTATATCAGCAACACCTAGAACTGAGTCACTGCAGCGCCGTGGCAAGGCACAAAGCCTGCAGTCTGCCTTCTGGAGTCGTGTGAACAGGACATTTGCAAAAAAAACAAAAAAACGTTGTGCAGGGCACCATTTGCATTTCCATACCATCTCCAGCCTCCGCAAGTAAAGAAAAAACCCAACCCATGTCACCGTAGTTCTGCGCTTCAACTATATTTTGTGATAAAAGGAATTTCTTAAATCATATCTACCCAACATGTATTTTTCAGATGCCTGAAGATCATAAGCATCAGTGGTGCTAACCTGGTAGGGGACAGAAATTTGAGAACTACGTAACCTGAGATAAAACACAAAGAAAACACAAAATGTTTAAAGAAAAGATCAAAGAAAGTGACACGCCATATTCAGAGAGAGTAAACAATTTCAATTCCAAGTCAATACAGCTCCATCACGCTTTCTCCTCCACTAATCAAAAAACCTCCATAGGTTACGACGTTTCCATGCCTTCCTCATGAACTGTCACCCCCCCGTCACTCAAAGGGAGCAGACAGCTGACAAGGGGAAACACATCACTCCCGAGCCGAGCACAAGATCCACAAAGCGGAACATGCCTGTCCTGAAAAATAAGGGAACTCTGCACAGCTTAGAAAACCTCTCTCAAGTGACAGACAGCAAGCAAATCACACAGCCTAAAACTGAGCATGAACGAGCATTTACATAAAGATAAAAGAATCTACGCTCAGGGGAACAATTTCCAATCAACAGCTACATTAAGTGTACAGACTGCTGAATGGAAGAACTGGGGGAGAGAAGATCCTGCAGCTTTAGCCACCAAAGCCCAGCCTCCAGCACTGGCCCTCCATCCCTCTCCAACCTGCCTCTGCCGCTGCCACGTCAGCCTTCCATCGGAGCTACAACTTAAACAACGTTAGCTATTCCTTACCCCCAAAAAAGATGTTTTTTTTCCCCCCTCCACTATTTATAATACTGATAGTCAACGGTTCCTATGTCCCTAATTATGGAAGTTTACATCACTCCCGCAATTAATTTACAAGACATCTAGCTCTGACAGCACTTGCTGAATAGTCCTACAGCTCTGGGTGTTCAAATGAATCTTTAAAGGCTTATTTTACAGAACCTGCATAGTATGAGCTCTGTAGGAGCAGCAACACTGAAAAGCACTTTTGCCTATGATTCTCAGAAACATCGAGAGGAATACAAAATACAATAGTGCGTGTCAGAAAGGAACATTAAAAGCATTTTGACAGGGAGCATGTCTAAGACTAGTGTTAAATAAAGATCTATTTTTAGTGGATTTACAATCAGTCCTGCAAGCTGGAAGTGCAGCTACGCAACTGCAGGTCTCTCTAAGTGGATAATCTAGTACGAGATCGTTCTATTTCTGGTTCATCAATGGCTCTAAGATGCTGTTGAGGCTTAGGCGCCTCATGCACCCACTGTGCCTGAGGTTCTGGCCAAAAGACAGGTGAGAGGAACCGTGTGAAGAGATCCCTTTCCCATCACTTGCGGGTGAGGAGGTGTATTAGGAGACTGCTTTGGAGTCACAGTCTCATGTGCTGTTTTGGGCAGCCTATAAATACCGATTTTTTTTCACCTGTTAGAGCTCAGGACATTTGAACGAGGTGACTTTGTGCAAGGTCACCTAGCACTGCCTCTGCCCCCGAGGTCACCTACCAGGAAAGCATCCCTGCCACCTGCAGCGACGCGCTCGGCTCGCAGAACCAGGATCTCAAAAAGAAATGCACGATGAAGTAACTAGACCACCAGATTCCTGCAGTGAAGTTCTACAGTGGCTGGCTTATGCCCTCCTCCAGTTTTTCAAACACAGTCATGTGGATCTAAAACATTATAATTTACACACAAAAGATTATGCAAGTTGCTGGAAGATAGATGCTTGTCTGATTAGGTTTCCTCCTGGCAAGCAGTAAGAAAACACTCTGATAGCCAAACAAATCTTACTCGGAAGGAGCACCAAGACCTATCCAGAACATCCTCAATACCAGACACGAGTCTCAGCTGGACTCGCCCATACTGTTCCTTCTGAATGTTTATGTGCTCCAACGCATAACCTGGCCAGGCAAAAACAAAATAAACACAGGCACAAAAGAAAAAACAAGGAAACAAAACACCCTCAAGCCCTGTAAATCCATTTCTACAGATGTCCGTACACTACACAGCAAGTACACCCATATCCTCACAAGTCGAGTACCACTGACGGGGCTACGGGGAGGAAACCGCAGAGATCCGTCCACGCCGGCCACAGGCAGTTGGATCATCCTTTACTCCATGAACCGGCACTCCTGTACCTGCACAGATCCGCGTCACCGTGTCACCGAGAGAGAGCAGCTCCTACGCAGAGGCCAAGGAGAGCAAGCTCCTTCCAGCCAGCCGCAGCAGCAGACAGGAGCGACCAGCGGCACTCTGTGCCAAGCAACAAGCCTAAACACCTCCAAACGCACCCCTTAAATAAAACTTCTGACTAGTTCACGCTCCCTACCTGAAAGACACTGAAGTTATTCTTCTTTTCGTACTTCCTAGTTCATAAATGGGGTTCAAGATAGATATGGCTTAAGCGCTTCATGGAGGGAAATTACCCTTCTCCCACTGCGACGGTCAAACGACAGCAGCGTTCCAACAGACCTACCCAAACGCCATCACAGCAGACCTGGGTTTGGAAGTTTAAGCCTTCAACAAGCAGGCTCTCAAAGCCAAAAAGACTAAGACAAACCTGCAGCGACGTCTCCCAAAACCAAAAGCGACAAAATAACATCTGACCACCGTGATGGTAACCCCGAGGCTCCGCGCAGCCACCGGTACAGGCAGCCGCTCACACCGCCTGCGTTCTGGGCACTGCTGGGGCACGGGAGAAACCTGCAGCCTCAGTAATTAAACCAGAAACTTTTGACAGCAGCACTGCCCGGACTTCAGGCCAGGCCTCTCTCCGGCGGCTCCGGTTCCTCCCTCGGAGCCTTAAGCCATCTGAAAGGAAGAAAAGGAACCGTTCCCACACCGAGAGCGGCCCCGGCCCTGCCCGTACCGGGCTGCGGGCAACAACCGAGGCAGCAAATACCGAACCGCTACCGCTGCGGGACGGCACCTCCCCGGGAGCCCGGCCCCGCGGCCGCGGCCTGGCGGGAGGAGGCGATGGCTCCGGGGACCCCCGGACGGCGGGCAGCTCGGCCCAGAGCCCCCTCGGCGGGCCGGGGGCTGCGCTCGCACCGTCCCCGCAGCGCCTCGGGTCGGTCCGTCCCCCCCCGCCTCCCCGGGGTTCTTCTCCTTCCTACCCGGCTCGGGAAGGAAAACAACCGGGGAGGAGACACCGGCCGCAGCAGCCCGGAGCCCCCCGGCCGCGGGACCCGGGGCGGGGGGGGGACACCGGCGACACCGCCCCCGCCCCCAGGAAGACCCGGCCCCCGGCTTCGCCCCGCCGGGGCGCGGCGCCCGCCCTCCCCCCCCAACCCCGCCGCGGGCGGTGCCGCCGGCCCCGTTACTCGAGAAGGGGCCGGAGCCGGCGGCGACGCGGAGCCCCCGGGCGGGGGAGGCCCCTCGGGGCCCAGCGGAGCCCCCGCGGCCCCCTCCCCGGGGCCCGCCCCAGGCCCTCCGCGCCGCGGTGGCGGCGGCCGCCGGGGCGGCGGCGCCCCCCCCCCCGCCTCACCAGGCGGGCGGCCTCGGCCCACGTGCGCTCCTTCTTCCTCCGCTGCTTCATCTCCTTCATCCTCCTCCCGCGCGGGGCGGCGGCGCGGCGGGCGCGGACCGTTAGGCGCGCGGGCGGGCGGGCGGGCGGCGGCGGGGGCGGGGCGGGCGCGCGCGGGCGGGCGGGCGGCGGGCGCGCGGGGCGGGGCGGGCGGGGCGCGAGGCGGGGGCGGCTCCGGGCGCTACGGGAGGCGGCGGCGGCGGCGGCGGCTCGGGCCCGACATAACAACGGGGTCAAAGGGCTGGGAGCAGGGGGGGAGGAGGCGGGGCTCGGCGACGGTGGCCGCGGCGGGACACGGCGGGACCCGCGCGCCGCGACCGAAGGGGCGGGGCCGGGCGCGCGAGGCGCGCGGCGGGCCTGGGCCTCGTTTGAAGGAAAACAAACCGCAAGGGCTGCCGGGAGTTGTAGTCCCCGCCGCCGCCTCCGCCACGGCCCCGCCTCCTCCGGCGGACTACAGCTCCCGGCGGGCGCTGCCCGCGCCGCGCGGCATGCCGGGACCAGCCGCTGCCTTCGCCCTCGCCTCATGGCGGCGGGGCTCCTTCCCCCGGGTCGCGGCGGGAGAAGCGGCACCGCCTGGGCCGGGAGGCGGCTGCGTGACCGGCGTCCTCGGCCCTGGCAGAGCCGGGCTCCGGCAAACCTGGGCGAGCGGGCGTGGGGAGGACCCGCGGCCGAGCCCCTGCCGCCGCCGCTGCTGCTGCGAGGAGGGAGAGGAGGGAAGATGTCGGCCCCCGCCGCGGCCTCCCGCTGCTCCCCCGCTGAGGGCTCCGGCTATTCGCGTTTCAGGACTCGGGTTATGCCCTGAGGCTACTTCTCCCCGCGGAGCCGAGCCGCCACGGGTAGAGGTCGCTGGTGTTTACACTTATTTAAATCGACACCGCTTGCCGGTGGGCTCCGCCTTGCGCGTCCGTTATCGCCGCCGCCCTCGTTGCTTCCCTCTAGCGAGGAGCACCGGGGCTGCAGGCCCGTCTGGCTTAGCCCGCATCAGACAGGGACCCCGGCCAGGGCTCGTAGTTCCTGGGGTGCCATGTGCCAGGCATCAACACAACGCTAGGCAGTTCTACTCTTACCTACATTTTACTGCTTAATAATAATTTAGTTTGCCCGGAGACTTCCCCCCCCGCCCCCGGAAGAAAAATAACATAAGGCTTTGTAAAACACAAAGTCGCTGAACCCTGCCGTTACTTACGAATTAAGAATGAAAAATGGGCACGTTTTGATAGATGCAATAAATCTTATTGACTTTATTACATGTTGTATTTTAGGATCACTTTACATTCCTAGACAAAAGAGATGATACAAATAAATATAAGCTGTAAAACTATGGACAGAACTATTGACAGGTTCTTTGTCTACAGATCACCTAAGAGAAGGTGGAGATGGGTGTACCTCCGAGGAGCTGTCAGTTCTCATACGGACACCTGTGCCCGCGGGCAGAGCCTCGGGCACTCGGTTTCAAAAAGAAAGAGGGGACTGAAGAAGGTAGTAAGCGCCTGGAGCACAGAGAGTTAAACCCCTCACCGCACGGTGCGGCGCAGACAGGACCAGTGTTCTCATTTCAGTTCTATCTCCGCATCTAATTATGGCTTCTGCAGGTTATCTTTTCCAGTTTGTGTTTTAACACAGCAGAAACAGACCCACAGGAGTCGCACTGAACCGTTTAAAGCCTGGTGCACGTTCACCGACAGAAGAGAGGACAGATCCAGGTTTACAGGCGTCTCACTGAAACTTGGCAAGCGCTCTCTGTTCAGTGAAGGCAGGCTTACTACACCTAAAAAAAATACTGAACACAAGTCTGATCTGATCTGTATAATGCATGAACGGAGCCCGAGATGCTATGACAGAGGTATGTGTTTTAGAAGATTCAAGCAGCATGCAAATATTTTAAAAAAGGCGCTAGACCTATGTTAAGGATTTTAAGAAAGTGCTTTAATTGCTATGCCTCAGTGTCACGCGGTGCTTGCTCCCAGCGCCAAGGGCCGACTTCTGCTCCATGTCACTTTTGAAAGAGAGATCCCATTATACAGATCAGAGCAAAGACGAGAAGGATGTTTAACATTCCTATGAAGAAACTATGACGGCGCACGCTGTCCGAGGGCCTCTTCCAGGAGTCGGCTGGATTTCCTGTCTTTGGCCGTTAACCTGCAGGAAGCCCAGATGGTTCAGATAACACCCAGAGAGGGGCAAACTCGGCAGGAATGTTTCTTAAAAACTTCAACCCAGAGCTCAGTACATTTTGTACAGCTTAAGACAATGTATTTTATCTTAATATCAGTGCCACTGAGTATCTGGTCGAGGGTAAGTCCATCGGAATGAGACTCTAAAAGCTTCTGTAACAATCTGAGATTGCCCATGAATACACTAACCAAATCTCCAACCACAGCTCCAATTTAAATACAATGACTAAATACGCAGTTTTATTCTTTTGCCACCCTATTGAATTTCTTTCACCTTGCTAATGCATTTCTACAGAATTAAAAGCAGAGCCTTTCTGACATATTAACCAGCTAGCTTATCAACACTAAAACGAGAACAGTTTGGGTTCGCACGGCGATTTCCACCGTACCAGTCCTGCCACAAGGGGAGTTGCCAGCATATGAGTTTAATATAGAATTCCCTATGGAATAGTAGCGACTGAGGAAGTGTGCGCATGTGCAGACACAGATGTGTCTGTGTATGCACTATTCACATAAAACATACGTGTACATAGGTATGTACATATGTGTGGTTACATATTTTGTTGCTATTTCAGGTCTTAGACCCCCCCTTGTTTCATTTAAATTCTCTGAGCACTTACACCATACAATCGTCTTTTAAAAATGTCCAAGTACAGAAGATTATGTGCTAGAGAGAAAGAGGGAGAAGAGGGAAGAGAAGGTGACATTACATTATGCCACAAGAGCCAATTAAAAGGCTCTCTGTACATAAATAGTGCTTTATAAAAACGGAAGATTCTGCCAGGTTTCCACGTTCAGGTTGCAAGAAGTTTGTCAGATGCCTGCTCTCAATTATAAGCAAACTCCTCTTTCCTCCACCAAAACTAATATATATATATATATATGCGTATATATGTATATATATATTAATCTTGTGGTCCAGAAAAGCACTCCATGAATCAAAGCAGCCGAGTTAGCGTTTAGCCGGGCCCACCTGGGCAGCTGGCTCACCGAGGCACCATGCCCGCAAGATGCAGAGGTGAGCTGTGCTGAGCGTTCGGGTCCTTCTGCTCATGGGGGTCAGAGAGAGCGGAGTTCTCCAGCCTGGGTGAAGTCACTCAGCGGACACTTAACGAGCACACAAGGCAGAGTCCACACCTCAGAGCATTTCTAAAACCAGGCAAGTCCTCATACACTCACACATGTCAGTCTGGAGGAAGTCATCAGTGAGGGAGAGGAAATAGGTAAAAACGTTCATAGGATGACAGCCAACAGCAACCAGAAACAGTAACATCCCAAGTCGCAATATACAGTGAACGAAAACTTACGAATGAGCTGTGAGACACTAGACAGGGACACCTTACTCTGTCCTTAGCATGGCAGTTCCACCTCCCTCTACCCTGCCACATGAGCCTGCAGCATTACAGGAGCCTGCTTTAGTCATAGGGCAGCTTCGCAAAGAGACCGTCAAAAGCAGGAGTTCTTCCTCCCTTGTTTTCGAAGTAAAACCCCTGGAATTAATACCAGATTCCACTACCCAGCCTCGGTTCCATGTGCTTTCACTCCCAGCGGGCTCTGCATGGGCTGGGAGGTGCAACGGGAAAGCTTCTGACGTGGAACGGGTGAGGCACAAAAGGTACCGAACGCTGAACCTCCTCAGACACCAAGGGAAGGGACCGTACTTACAAGAAGAGTGCGCCCAAAGGCAGCTCCACGTTACGGCGCTCTACCCTCTGCCCAGCTTACAGGGGAGAGCAGAGTCCGCCCTGTGAGCCTGCCAGGAAGATAGCTCTGAGCCAATGCTACATTTCCCGTGAACAGTGGGAGACATGAGAAAACGGCCATACGCCACCCCACAGTTTAAAGACTTCAGAGGGACACTGGTTTCAAATGCCAGGGGTAAAGATGGAGGCGAGAGAGAGGAAGAAAGCTGTGGAGCTGGCACTGGTATGCAGATGGATTCTTTGACAAGGTGGTTCCTGTCGGTAGGGGTGAGGTCTGCAGGAGGTCAGTTTAGAGGCGCTCGTACTCACGCCTGTAAACAAGGAAAGGACTTCCGTTTCTACGGCTTCCTTTCTAGAGAGCGCAAAGTTGCTGTCAAGACCCCTTTTTTGTCCTACAGCTCTAAAGGGAGGCGCAGCTGTCTGGTGGTGAGTACCCGCTGACCGCTGCCATCCTGCCTGTTCAGACCAACTTCTTAACCCCAAATGATGATGCCAGTCTTTCAAGCAGGAAGAGGAAAAACTATGCACCTAGTCAAGTTTGAACAGATCCTCTGCTTTTTAGCCTCATTTGGTTCTCACTATGGAGCTCTGGAGCGGTGGTTCTGTTGAGATGACTTTCAACTCTGTCTTCTTGCTGCCCAACAGCAAAAAAGCCCAGTGCAGCAAAAGGGCTAGTGCAGAAGGAGAGACGGTGATGCTGTGAGGTGATCCCCATGCTTCCCATTGCTTCTAATACACTTTAACGTACCTCATGCATTTCTGATTTCCTAACTAAAATCTGTTTCCCACAGAGGCCAAATGCTGAATTGCAAGCACGTATCTTCCCGTGGCTCAGTGCACCTGGACTGGCACAAGTCAGTTAAACAGCAAAGAGGCCATCTCCAGGGGAAAGGGGCTGGAGTCTGGCTGGGAGTTCTCTCTGCAGGTTTTTACTTGTCTCTGCTCTCAGAAGGCAAAGGCTGTTCGCGCCTCGGAGAGGAACTGCTGGTTTTACTTTGGAACCAGCCCTCGGGACTGTGGGTAGAGCTGAGAACTATGGGTGCCTGCTGAAGAGGATCCCCCTGATTTCCTTCCAGTTTTAGGCCTGAAGAAGTAAAAATGAAAAAATAAACAAAAAGCCCCAACAATGTCACCTGTTACTCGTCAAAATTAATCTTCCAAAAGCTGAATTTTTTTTACTGGATTTATTCTCTAATCAGTCGCAGCTTTCTCTTCTGTCCTATGTTCCTTTCTCTCTCTCTCTCTCTCTGCTTCACAGCCAAGCTCGCCCTAACTTCACTGACGAGAAGTGCTGACAGATAGCAACTGTACTTGTACCTCTACTGTTGGCTAGTCTTGCTTACTAAAATTCCAACTCACCTGGGTTTTGATTTTTTATTTGAAGTGCTCTCAAAGGTTGAAGCGTCCACCTGTATCTCATCTTCATCCTGCAGAGCTGCTTCTAGAGCCGCCTGAACTTTGGGAGCAATGGCTGGACCTTCATAGTCTCTCGTCGTTCGGCTGGGCATGTCAAGTTCCAGTAATACGATGTTCTCTGCCTGAGACAGTAAAAGCAGAATCAAAGTCTGCACGTTTTCATACAAATTGTTTCTTTTCCCTCCAGAAGCTTTGCTTTATAAATGTATGCAGGACACTGTAAAAATTTACATCCCGTAGAAGAACTAACAATCCTCTGAAATTCACATTCCCCTGCTCAGGAGGGTGAACACATGAAGGTTGTAACCACATCTGGGCTTACCCTGTACCGAGCCTCTGGACGAATCATCATGGACGTCCTGGCGTGTTGACTCAGTGGCCTTTTGTATCCTACAGCAGATACCGGTCTTTTCATCATCTGCTGGTTACTAGAGAAAAATAGATACTCAGTCTATTATACACCAAAACCAAAGACTCCTCTTGGAGTTTATGAGCTAAAACATCTGCAAATTCCACACAGAAATACGTTTCAAGAGAGCAGAAACTACCTAGGCTGCATTCGCAGGAACAGCTCTCTACAGTCAGAGACAACAAGAGAAGATAGTTACCCTGTGTCATCTGCTCCCTGCACAAAGGGGAGGATTTCAACATATTTTTACTATACAGACTGCAGACGCACTCAGCTGCGCCCAACTTTCTAAATTTGCTGTAGAGAACTTTCTGTGTAGAGAGGCAGGATCTAGCCACAGCTCCCATAATAATAATTTTTGAGAGCTTTCCTATCTAAAACTGGAAAGAAATATGATGGGAATTTGCTGCTATTTTAATGGTGAATGCACTATTACACGTATTTTACATATAATTATTGGGCTCATCTACAATAAAAATCCCGATCTTCCAAGAATTCTCCTAACTGTATGTCGTGGTTTAACCCCAGCCAGCAGCCAAGCACCATGCAGCCGCTCCCTCGCTCCCCTCACCCCCGCTCCCAGTGGGATGGGGAGGAAAATCGGGAAAGAAGGTAAAACTCGTGGGTTGAGATAAGAACAGTTTAATAACTAAAGTAAAATATAATACTAACAATAATAATAATGAAATATTATTATAATAATAGTAATGAAAAGGAACATAACAAAAAAAGAAGAGGAAAAGAAAGGAAAAAAAAAACCAGTGATGCACAACGCAATTGCTCACCACCCGCTGACCGATGCCCCAGCAGCGATCTGCCCCTCCCAGCCAGCTCCCCCCAGTTTATATACTGGGCATGACGTTCCATGGTATGGAATATCCCTTTGGCTAGTTGGGGTCAGCTGCCCCGGCTATGCTCCCTCCCAGCTTCTTGCACACCTGCTTGCTGGCAGAGCATGGGGAACTGAAAATCCTTAACTTAAGATAAGCGCTACTGAGCAACAACTAAAACATCAGTGTGTTATCAACACTATTCTCACACTAAATCCAAAACACAGCACTGTACCAGCTACTAAGAAGAAAATTAACTCTATCCCAGCCAAAACCAGGACACTGTCCATTCCTATTTTATTCAACCTACTAAGAGGAACAAAATTTAGTATTTTATTGTGCAGCAAGAAGCTACAAACTCTAGAGGGCCAGTTTAAATCCCCAGTTCAATCCCTCTTTTGGGGCACCTTGTTCTTGACAGCTAGAGGGTTTTCTGTGACCTATAATTGCATCCCAAGAAAAGAATAGAAGTACACTCACTCCAGACGGGTTATGGGATGCAGTTTCCACTGGTCTTCCTCTTCATCAAAGAATGATCTGTTCATGATCTTATTCTTTTCTTCCAAGGGAATAAAATTTTCAATAATCAGGTGTCTACATGCAACCACAGAAATAAGAAATACACAAGAAACATAATTAGCAGATGACATTCTCCACTGCTCCTCTCCCGCTGACTTAATACAGCCCTGGAAAAAGAGGAATGTTTTAGTTTTCTCATGTTTAAATCGTGTTCCACAAGCATGTGCAATGCAGTCCCTCCACTCCCCACCCAAAGAAAGCATCTCTGTTACAGTTAATAGCAGGCAATGAAGTGATGGGACTTACTTTAGCTTTAGTTCCCTGGTAAGTTCATTCTGGGTCTGTTCCAGTTCCTGGCGCTCCTTGATGTGCTCCTCTTGGAGATCATGGATCTCTGCCTTCACAGCTTGCAGCTTGGAAAATAACTGGAACAGACAAGAAGAGCCAAAGTCGTAACTTGGCAATGTTCCTTTCACTTCACACACGAGTTGATTTTATTCCTAACCCACTAGACACGGAATCATTTTCTTTTTACCTTTTTGAGTTTTTTGGTCTTTATGTCCACCTCTTGCTGAAGAGAACTATAGGTCTCCTTCAGCTCTAGTGTTTCCTCATCCCGACTTTCCATCTGTTGCTGGATCTCTCGCTCCCGACGTTTCTGAAGAACGTGACATACAATATTAAAGACCGCAATTACATTGCCACCTCCAGGCTGACGTACACGAAACCAACGCTTAGGATGTTTTTACTTCCCTGGGTTCCAGGGCTTTTGCCTTAGCTTCTAGTTCTTCCTATCTCTTGCCTTAAAAACACCAGCAGCATTAACTCTTCTTTGTCTTTATTTTGCTACTAAACTCAGATAGTGTGAGTAAGTGCTCAAGCTTCAATTAAAGGAATCAAATGTCATGTTTAGATTATTTTTTTTTATTTTTATCAATTCATACTAGCCACTGCACTTAAAGAATCACCAACAGAAAATGCAGAACAGAAAATAAACTTTTGGCACATAGTAAACATCCCTCCCTTGAGCTAATGGCTGAACTGTCACTCTCTGAGGTCTTCCAATTACTTCGTCACTTACAGACAGCTCCAATCAAGACATGACATAAACGTTTAATGTGAAAAGCTGGAAGAAAACTATTATAAACCTTCTTTACATAGTTCATACAATGACAAATAGGACACAAGCCCTTCCCCCTTCTTTTGAGATTAATGATTGCCACTAAACCAATTTTAGGGTTAACTCGGCGCAAATTTTCTTATAGTTTCTCCTGATACAACATTTTATGAAAGTTCTGCAGCTAGGCTTTTTATACAAAATAACAAATATTCTTCCTTGTACCTGTTCTGCAATTTCCTGTCGTTTCTGTTCCAGGATTTTCTGCTGTTCGTTCGTGTGATCCACAATATTTTTCCCTCCCACCAGAAGCTTGCTTTCCATTGCCTGAAAGGGCAAAACAAGGTCAGAAGTTTCTCTCGGTGACTACAGACTGTAACTCTCTCTCATATGGATACAACTTCTTCAGGGCAGCTCCCTTATTTAACGTTCCCTTTCAAGTCAGCTGCTACAAGGACTATTGTTTCTTAAAATTCCTATAAAACTGTGGAATTGATCAAACAGTAACTTGCTTAGAATTACGCATTGCTGCAATGTGTGGCAAAGCTGAAGAACCAAGACGCGTGCTCTCCTGTAAAAAACTTGTTAATGATCCGTGACAGAATGAAGCATTTTTTGTGCTACAGCTTGTGAAAAGATGTATCATCACATTTTATTGTGCTGGTTGCTTAAGATCCTACAAGATCAGCACATAAGAACAATGCAACAACTCATGAATATTGAAATATGTAATCAATGGTGGAAATTTCAACTTCTGTCTAGAAAGAGTTTATTTTAAAATCTTCCAATCTAAACACAAATCACTATCCTGGAAACTTCCTGTCAAATATCTTTCCAAATTGGGAAACCCTCTGTTTTCCCCGCAGCCTAAACAAATTGCTTTCAAAAAGTATGACAAGGAAGAATTCTACCTTGATTTTAGCACTCAACATTTCCGTTGCTTCCTTCTCTCGCCTCAGGTCCTCCATTTTCTTCTCCTTCTCTTTCAGCAGTCTCATCTTTTCTTCTGCTACCAAGCTGTGATCCTCAACTATGGCTTTCTTCTCAATCTCCAGCTTTTCTTGTTGCTCCCTCCAATAGTCATCTTTGTCATCTCCTTCATCCTCACCCTCTTCAGTGTCGTCCTCCTCTTCCCCACCATCTCTCCTCCTTTCCCTCCTCTTTCTTTTGCCAATAGACCGTTTTTCCAACTGTGCCTTGAGTCGAGCAATCTCTTCCTGGAATTCTCGTAGCAGAGCATCCTTAGGATCCTCATTCACTCGCGGCTTGTTCTTGATGTTTTTGGCACGATTGGCATATCTCAGTGTTGTCAGAGTCTCCTCTACGTTGTAAGAGGCAGGGCCTATATTGGCCACCATCACAGTTTTGGCATTGCCACCTAATGAGTCTTGAAGTAACCTAGTCAGCTTTGAGTCCCGGTAGGGAATGTGTGTGCTTTTGCCATCTACTAGGGCAGAGATAACGTTGCCCAAAGCTGAGAGAGAGAGATTGATTTTAGTAGCTTCCTTTAACCTTTCCCCCTGTGCTCCAGTCTTAGCTTGCCGCTCGCTGCCTGCAAGGTCTACCAGGTTGAGTTTCCCAACACGGATGTGATTCTCTCCATCGAGTCCTAACTCGCTGCATTCGATAGTGATCACAAAAATGGCATGAGATCGAGAGCTGTGTTCGTTCATGTTGGTGGCACCAACGGAGCGGTTTTGGTTTCCCACATTCATGACGTGCTCTATCTCTTTGACGCTTTTCGTAACAAAGGAGGACAAATCCTTAACATATACACCTGTATCTGGTCTCTCCTTTAACTCCAGCCGCTTGGACTGATCCTTTGATAACAAGTCTCTGATTTCTTCTTGGTATATTTCCAAATAAGAAGCCCTAACTAGGTATTGCTGATTTTGAGATCTAGAGATGTGAGTGAAGATGTGATCGAACGAATTGGGGATGACCCCTCTTTTTTCAGGATCACCACGCACCCCTTCCATCGTATATGTTTTCCCTGTCCCAGTCTGCCCATACGCAAAGATCGTCCCATTAAACCCTTGCAGAACAGAGTCCACGAGAGGTCTGAAGGTCTCATCGTAGAGTTCAACCTGTTTGGAATTCCAGTCATACACAGCATCAAAGGTGAAAGTTTTAGGCAGTTCATGAGATGTTCCCCGCGGATTCTTCACCGAGACCTGCCCTAACTTGACATCCACGTTAACAACTTTTTCATACGAAGCTGTCTTCTCTTTGCTATTCATTGGCCGGCATCGTACCACCACCCTGACAGACTCAGAGCTCTTTAATTTAGACATGACCGCAGGCCTGTGGCTGGCGTGATCTGATCGATGGATGATCCCGTGCTAGAAACCTAGAGCAGAAACAAAGGAGGAATACGTGAGGGCAGTTTTCTGCAGGTGACAGTCTTTCACAAAGCCAAAGATTCGACTCATCTGTTCGAGCAGCATTTTGCATTCATTAAGTTGCGAGGGATTTTGAAGAATAAAAGTAATGTACAACACGAAAATTTTGAAAAAGGCCTGAACTGAGACAGTGTTATTTTACCAAAGCCTGTCCATCAAACAGTATCATTTCTACAAGCTCTGCTGCAAAAAATCCTCATTAAATCACATCTTTACAGTTGGTAGAGATCCTTTTCTTGACCCTTAAAAATAATCATGATGCTTTTTGAACTATTTATAAAAATAATGTAATACTTTGCCATTGATTCCCTTTGCAGTCAGGCTTTTTGTTTTAAATCTCATACTTTGAAAATCCAGCACAGGCTTGCTCTCTCCATATTGCTCAGGCTCGTGAAAGGGGATCAGTCAGGTGCTTTGATTAAGCGCTTCACCTACCTACCAAAATTCAAGAGAGACTGTAAATTATAAATACAGTATTTTCAGAGTTGCCCCTTCTTACACCTCCTATGTATTGAGGAAAACTTCTCGTGTTTTTGAGATATTTATATTACAATCCCCTCACATGTGATGTGATGTGTCATCAGGACCATCCTGCCACAGAAGGTTTAAAACCTATGCCTGGGTTTTCTTAAATGACAGCAGTTCCCTGGAATGCTGCCCAAATGCTTTCTTCCTCTTGTGCATTACACTTTTAAAGTCACTTTCTAGAAGCCTGCTTACAGAATAATAGATCTTTAATTGGGCTGCAACGGCTGCAAGGATTCAAGATAAAATCATTAAATGTTTGTCCCTTTCCAGGCATCACATCCCCTGAATATTCTGCATTTCCACACTTGGGAAGACTGATGTTACCTTTGCTTTCTGTCAAGAATCAAGTGAAAATAATTGTTACAGAAAAGTTTTCACCTAGTCTTGCAATCTAACTCACTACAAAGGAAATCATTAAAGCAGCCAACCGTAGCACAGTCTTCCAACGCTTGCAAATACAGTAAAACAAACCAGTAAGGGGAGTGAATGACCCCAGTGAGGTGGGCTCTGAAAGCGGGCAACGAAGAGGAATATTTCTACCACCTAATTGCAGCGAGGCGAGGGTGCGTGCTGCCGTAGGATGCCTGCGTTGTGCCCCCGCCGAGGGCACTGCTGCAGCCCTGTAAATTCAGGCCCTTCACACCCCAACATTCAAAGTCACCTCTGGTCCGGCGCTCGCCCCGGGGGGCACCCAGGTGAAGCACAGCCGCTCCCCCCGACGCTGGACGGCCGCTCTCGGCACGCCCGTGGCCCCAGAACCCCTCGTCTTTCTGTTCCAGTTCCAAATTGCCCCGTTAGTGTTGATCTTGCATTTGCATTTTTTGCACAAGTATCGTCAGCACACTTAAAACAGAGAGCAGCATTCCCCGCTCGCATTCAGCAGGGAGCAGAAGGGAAAGCTATAAGGGTGGAGTAATCTACATTATGCCTCGTCTAGTGCGCAAGCAACCAGAGGACATCAGGGTGTGAAGTGGACATCTGCCAGGATTTGCCCTTCTCAGGCTTCTGAAGGTGAGTTTAAGCTCTTTTCATATCACTTCTTATAAAAATTTCATAAAGCACTCACTCCTTCGAGCCCTCCCTCCTCTTTCTGTAATGTGATTGCCCTCTGTGGAAGGATCCTGCAAACTAGCATGAGTGTCTTCCTCAGCTAGAACTCGCGCATCTGTTTTTATGGGGAAAGTGAAGACAACCACACTTGCTTTAGGTATTTCAAACACAGCTGTTCACGCAGACCTATGCTGTTATTTTTCCTTTTGGCAATATACTTTTACCGGGATTTCCCATATGAGCCAGCTCTGCCCAAGCACACTAACCTACTGAAGTACACTCCGCGCTCCTGCTCTGGTGTCCCAGCTGAACCAGGTTTACAAGATTCAGCATCAATCTAAACTCACGTTGCATAAACCCAGTTCACAGATCTGAGTCCTTCACAACTCTGGGTAGAGAAGAAGAAACACGCTGTTGCATTCTTATGGGCATATAAGCTGCCATTTAAAACAGAGCAAAAAGATTGCGTTACTGCTAAAGTGACAGCCTTACACGGAAGATCTAAACGGCACAGCTTGTGGAATGCCGTGTGATTTCTAATAAGCTCTTTTTTTCAAAAATATCTTTCAGGAAGAGCTCTGAGATCCTTCTGCCAACTGGAACTAAACGTGAAACTAATACCCACGGGAAACCCCAGGCAGCGCTGGCACGCCTTCAGTCTGGCCTCCGCAGGACGTTCTCCCTGTTCCACTACCAGCTGGATCTGCAGCAACCCATGGATTTTGTCTAATTGTTTTTCAATCGATAATTGCATGTCTCAGCAGAGCTTCTCAAACAAGGTGACAGAGAACTTCAGGAGCAGGGCTAGAGGACTGAGAAAGGAAGCAGAACATTTCTAGCCCAATATCCAGGCTGTCAGTCTGCACTACAAAGAATAACACAAGAGTAACAAATAAACACATTTAAGAATTGTACGGAAACCTCAGTACGGCCTTTGGAATTTCCCTGGTGTTGTGAGGGGAAACTCCTTGCTCCTCGCTATTCCCATGAAAGCGCATGGTAGCTACCAGGAGGAAGATGAGGAAGGTGCATTGAATTGACCAAACGGGACTACCATCCAGAATAAGCACTTTACAACCTGCACAGTGAATTCAAACTACTACAGGAATTTTGGATCGCTACTGAACAAAAACATTTCCCTCCTAACTGACAACTCCAAATAAAGACGACCTTACTGTCTGACCCACAAGGAACAGGTATTCTAGAATACCAACAGAGAAAGAATATGTGAAATGGGGACAAGTCTTGCAGAATCACAAAAAGCAACTCTCCCTCTACTCATCATGAGTAGCTGTATATACAAATACACGCTTCTCCTTCCATATCTGCTGGACATATTCCTATAGTTCAAGTTCACAAGAGACAATTTTTTTGGGCAAGCTCGCATAGCAACTGCTGCTTCATTGATCTGCATTATTACAGTGAATGTTCACATTGGCAAATACTTAAATTAGGCATGAATTCTAAAAAGCAGAGCCTTGATTTATTTTATATAATTAATACCCAAAATGCTATTTTGATGAGAAGTGCCGCTTTTGTAAGCAACTGTGACTAACATTAAATGATCAGAATTAAGTTAATCTTCACATAGACTGTTTTATTTTTACAAGAATATACATTGCCATCCATATGCTCACCAGAAAGTTAGAAGTGAAATATCCAGCGTGTCCCCTCTGCGACAGCTTTGGCAGAGGTATACATTGAACAAAAATTATGTTGCATATTTGCTGTTCCTCTGGGTATAACTCATCAATGTGAGCTTGATAATCTCTTGACACCTTTCCCCATTTCACTTGCAAGTCTCTTTTTATAGTCACAAATAACTTATTTTACCCCTGATTTGGGCTATTTTCGTAACAACCTATCACGAATCATCTCCAATTATTTTAGCTACTGCTGTGAAGTTTACTGGAAGCGTAACAAAGGATTCTTCCCCTCAGACTTACCCAAGTGTGTAACTGAAAAATAAAACCAATTAGTTGGCAGTGTTTGTATTCCCCAGAAACTCCACGGCAACGTTTGAGCTGCCCGGAGCAGCCGGACAGGGATGGCCAGGAGAGCTGGGAAGGCCGCCGTGCCACCCGCTCTTCTGCTACGGGGATGGGGCTTCGTTCATGAAATTAGTTCAGCCTAAAGCGACCTGGGCCAGGTCCCTAAGAGTCAAGGTCAAGGTTGAGATGAATGCATTTGAAGATGTGCTCCAGATGAAGCAAGAGGGGAGGGTGGGCAGAAATCCCAGCATTTTTGTTTATTTCAGTCAGCACAAGGATGTGCGTGAAAAAATAAGCAATGCCACAACCTGAATATAAGCTAAGGTAACCACTTCTCCTCAGGACCTTCCAGGAGTTGGGACCTGATGGCTCAGCCGGCCGTGCCCAAGGCACCCGACGCTCTCACCGGCCACCTATCACTTATCCCGTCTGCCTCTGGCAGGCTGAAGTCCTGAGGCCTCTCTGTTTCCTGGCTTAAGTTTAAAGATCTCAGAAAGATTTTTCTTGGTATGCTGCCTAAACCCTTCCCTCCCGTCTCTCTGCACATCCCCAGGTACCACCTAAAAAATTCCATCGCTTTCTTGCAGTTTAAATCTTTCAAGTAATTGTGGGTTCATAATGTCTTGGTTTAACTGCTTGTGTCTTTTACTCCTTCGTAAGCCAACCGCCTCTTCCGCTGTTGTTCTCTTCTCACCTCCCCGCCGGACGCACCGCGGCCCGAACAGGACAACCCCGCTGCCACCTCTGCCACAGCGTGCTGCCGGGGCACCGAGCACCCCGAGTTCGCTTAGCGCCTGCGGTCACCTCCGTCACCTCCATCTGCTTCAGCACGGCATCCCACGGGTGTCCCCCTCCCCCGGGGAGGCGGCGGGTACGGGACCCCCCCTCCAGCCGGGACCCGGAGTTCGTTTCTGGTTATGGGTTCACCCGAGTGTCACCCACCGCCCTCGCTGCTGCGACACCGGGCGCAGCAGGGAAGGGGTCCCGGGGGCGTAGGGAAGGGGGCCCGGGGGCACCCTGGACCCCCGGCTCGAAGGACGGGGGACAGCGGGCCGTGCCCGAGGCGGGGAGCGGCGAAGGGGGGGCCACCCGCCCGCGGCCTCGCCACAGGCAGCCTGGCAGCGGGCAGGGCCCGCCGCCTCCCTCGCTCGCTGCCCCGGCCCGACACCCCCGCAGACGAGGCCGTACCCACGCGTGCAAATGGGGGTGGCCACACCGGCAGCGGCTGTCACACCCGCGGGGCAACGGGGGCTGCGGGTGCCGGCGGGCCGGCCCTTGGGTGAGCGCCCCGGACGGCGACGGCTCCTCGGGGCGGGCCCCCGCCGCACACGCGCGGGTGGCGGGGCCGCGGCGGGGCCCACGCACAGGCGGGGCCGGGCCGGGCCGGGCCGGGCCGGACTCACCTGCGCCGTCACCATGGAGCCGCACGGCCGCCTCCTCCCGCGGCACCGGAAGCGGCGGGGCGACCCCGCCCCTCCCGCCCTGACGCACTTCCTTGGCAACGCCGCGCTCCCGCCCCCACGCCACCACTTCCGTAGCGACCGGCCCCGGCGGGGCCCGGATGGAGCCGGGACAAAGGGGCCGCCGCCGCTCCCCCCCCCCGCCTCGTCCCGGGCGGCCCAGCGAGGCCTGACGGCAGCACCGGCCCCGGCCCGGGCGAACCTCGCCCTCCCCAAACGTCCCGTTTTTCGCCCCAGCCGGAGCCGGGGAGCGCTGCGCGGCTGCTCGGCCACACCCGGGCCGGGGAAGGTGCCCGCTTCACGGGGCGCTCAGCCGGGCAACCCGCGACAGAGGAAGGAAGTTCGGTGCAATATGAGCGAATACAAAATCAGGTTTTTATTATTACAAAAAATACCTTTTTTTTTTTTTAATTAAAAAAAAACCCCAAACATTTTCTCTTAACACACTGTGTTCCCAATACGATGCGGAAAGGCCGCCCTTGCTCCGTAACGAGGCAAGGCAGCCCCGACGGCATCATCCAAGATCACGGAGCCGAGTGAACCACCGAGGAGCGGGCAGGTGCCCAGCTCCCCTGGGCCCGTGCCAGGAGGCGGCCAGAGGCCCCAAAAACCACCAAATCCCATCATTTCTGGAAGCCAGCGCTGAGGAAACAGAGATGAGTCTTTGCCACCCTGACACTTGGGGTACCTCCTCATTTAGCCCTCTTTTGCTCACCCCCTTGAGCCTTCAAAACTCCTTGAAAGCTCAGGAACATTTCCAAGGAGGAAAAAACCCACCACCAAAAAGACATTTAGAGTTAAAACCTCATAAACACTCTGAGACAGCATTGTTTAAACCGCAGCAGCGCACCAGAGGCAGCCAGCCCTGGTACCACAGACTCACCTAAGTGGCATTTTTAAAAAAGGAACAGTAAATTCTGTACTCAGTCTTTGGACAAAAAAAAAAAAAAAACAACATCACAGGAGTACCAAAAGGCATTGGTCAAGCTGAGTCTCACCACACCGGGATTATCGCTGTTCCCAGCACCAAACTGTGCTGGGCCAGACGAAGGTTTTTTGGGCTGCTGTTTCACCGTCGGCTAACACTTCCCACAGTTATCTCCACCGGGAGCTACCCCCCCAGACAAGGGTTCTGCTGTCAGAGGGGTTATTTTACAAAGTACAAAAATAAGACAAAATCCAGAAACCATTAACACAGACCTAGGTACAACGTACACCAACCCCACTACAGCTACTTTAAAAGTCTTAGCTCAAAACCAGTTTCATTCCTACCACAGACCTCCAACAGCTACGAAGCTACAAGCCCTACATCTCCAACTCTCGACTGGCTGTGAAAGATCTCCCCGCCTGTGTCCCTGCAAACGCCGTCTCCCTGTTCCACACAAAGACGGGCTGAAGAGGCAGCTGCCACATTAAAACGTGCCCCCGCTGCGCTTCTCTAGCACCACTGAAGAGATCCGGGTGCCTCACGGCACCACTGAGAAGCGGGTATGAAATCTCTTTTGACAGGGGAATGGAAACCGAGGCACTGAGGTGACGTGGTTCTAGTAAGGCAACAGCGGAACTCGATAAAACCCAGAGCTAATTTCCAGTCCTGAGCTTTACCTTACACTCCCTTTCCAGGGACCGTGATATTCCTGACAATACTTTGCACTTAAAAAGAACTTATGGTCAGTTTTGGACAAAAAGCTTCACAACATCTCCAAGTAAAATTTAAATTTAACGGAGAAAAAAAAAAAACGGAGAAGCGGAAATCCAAGCAGCTGCTTCATCATGATTGCTGGTGGACCCCAAATAGTGAGAATGGAGAACTATATAAACTACATCTTAAAAACTATATATAGTTTATAGTTTCCTATAAACTACATGATTCAAAATTTCTTTTCTGCCTGACCTCACGCTGGAAATACAGGAGAAGTCAGTCAGAACAGTCTAGAAGTGACTGTGAGGAGGATCACAGGGCTGAAGCAGGTCTGCGGCAGCCTGGCAGTGTGCTCTGCACGCAGAACACTGTTAGCACCGAGCGGTCCCTCGGCAAGGTCCCAGGCTCAGAGCCCTGAGAACTACGGAGCCTGTTCCTCTTTTGGTCAGAATTCATCCCGCAATCTTGGTGGGTGGTCCATGCCAAAAAACGAAGAGGGTTTTCCATGCACGTCGCGCTCTCTTTTCACAAAGGCAGTAAACGAAGAGACACAGTTCCCGATAAAATGATCGGACTGGCCAAGAATATACAAATCAATCTGAGGCACTTCTGGCTGCAAGCTTACAACCTTGATCTGCAGAGAAACGAGGAAAGCAGATGAATCCAGTTATCTGTTATTACAATCCAAATGCCTTGGCATAATATTAGAAATGGGAATATACAAGAAAAAGAGAGTGGATTCTGTCTTAATTTGCCCTATAACTCATTTATGAATAGATAAATGTCAAAACCTTTCTGAAAATCACTTAGGTTTATTTAATGGCAGTCTTATTCAAGGAGAAATTTACTACCATGCAGGATAACGCTCTTCAACCTCTAGGAAAGGAAGAGCCTTACAGTATAATTTTTATTGCTATGAGCACAATTTACTTTGAGGTGCCAATATTTGTCTGTGAATACCATATTACGCAACTGCCTGCCTGCTGTCTGTGGCAGCAACGGGCCAGAATCAAAGGAAGGTTTTTATTAAAGCACTCCTGCCAGAACGGGTTTCTGAAAGACTCACCTTTCCTTGGAAGAACTGCTGTATTTCCGTCGTGTAGGGCTCAGAATCAGTAGCGATATAAACAGATTTAGCTTCTGTCTTTTCCACCCAGAGCTTGAGAGCACGCTTGATCTCTTTGAGGTCTGGCAGGCACATGTCCATGGTAAGAGGGACCGCAGCGCTTCGGTCGTAGCCCACGCACTGAGGCGAAGCCATGAAGTGCGGCCCGGCCGTCCCGTCCTTTAACATATTGCAAGCGTTTTTCTATTGGAAGAAGAAAAGAGAAAATATCACGTTTGAACGGCAAGTGTGAGAAAACACCACCACGTCCCCCCAGCTCCACCAGCAGCGTTACAGCCTGTTTGAAAGGGGAATCCCAACGGCACTGCTAACACACAGTGAGCTACTGAATACCAGCAGGGTTCGGGGTGCCAGCCCAGAAGGACAGCTCCTCTTCGGGCACCTTCTTCCACAGAGCGTTAGCCACCATCTGTAGCGACTGCACGGGCTACAGCAACCGGCCTCACACAGGAACCATACCCAATCTGAGCCGATCCTCAGATGAATTCCTACGTAGGGCCGGACCAGCAGAGAATGAATATAGGCTTCTCCTTTCTTCACCATGTCATCAGACCACACGATATACTTATGGAGGGGCCGGTGCTCCTCTAAGACTGGAAACTGGGCTGGAGCTCCAGGTAAGGCGAGGACAGGGTGCTCAGAGGGTGAAAACCTAAGGAAAAAAAAACAAACAACCCCAGCAGTCTGAAACATGACATAACCTTGCATGCATCAGCTTGCACAAAGACTGCTGTGAAGGTTAGAATGGGAACTATCAACACCCTGAATTATGCAGCATCTATTGCTCCAAATTTAAATCAATTTTAACTGTTTTGCCATCTGAACACAACATCGAAGAAAGCTCAGGTACTGCGTTTTACCTCAGACCTTTTATTTGACAGACAAAAAGATAAGAATCTCATACGCGTAGCGATGAGCTACCAAGCAACGAGAGCTTATGTTTTCACCCCAGACTAGAGCAATCCTGTCACCCAAGCTTACTGATACCACTAAAGTCGCTCGTAGCTCCGAAAACATGAGGTAACCAGCAAAATACAGTTCATGATCAGCAACTGAGAACCAAATTCTTTTTGAAGAATTACATATGTAGCCAATAAATACTGTAACTAAATATTACTGGCTCAGAAATCAATCAGCCTAACAGAGTTCACACCTAATACTGCCCACAGGAAGAGCATGCTCAGCGAATATTTAATGGAAAAAGCATTAAGATTTTTAATTATATTGCTAACTAACCACTTCAGTCTCTCCCCCAAAATGCAAAGGCTTTACACAGTGACTAGCACAACTGTCTTCCCGAGTTATTTATAGCGGCATGCCAGCACTTTTCCGTCTTCTCGCTACCTTTGGATCCAATGGTCCTTGTACGCAGAACTGAAGGAGATTCCCTTGAAGAGCTCAGACTTATCAAAATTCACTTGGAACTGATCCCAGAAGGGACCAAATGGATTTCCATCCTGCAAAGGAAAGACAAGTGTTCATTCAGTGCATATGCAGAGCCTGAAAGGCAGACTTGGCAAGATCCTGGGGTGCCAAGTTGAAGAGTGTTTCTCTTGCAGGAAGAAAGCAGACCGAACGGAACAGCCTGGTTGTCACGTATCAGCTCCACAGGAAGGAGAGCGTGAAACACATTAAAGAAAGAGTGAAACACATTAAAGAAAGTTAACTAAGGCAAAGGCTGTCTTAAACGAACAAGAACACGACAGCTCTCAAACTTGTATTTAAAAGAGGTTGCTTTAAAACCAGGTGGACAACTATACCACAGATGGGAAACGGGCAGAGACCAGTAGGAGATAAGCTACGGATCTGTTCTCCTTACAGCCACAATCAAGTCTGAAGTGATAAAACCTCCTTACACAGACCATCTTCCTGAACCCCAAGCGTTTGCTGACAAAGAAAAGCACGAAGGCCCAGCAAGCCGCGCCGACAAGCGGTGAAAGGAATGCCACACAGACTGATTTGGGGTGGCTAACTCCCAAGTTCGCAAATCGGCGGCGACCTGAACCAGCCAGTCGTTCCCTTTGGAACAGCAGCAGAAGCAAACTGCGCCCGCGGGGACGCAGGAGGGACTCACCTTCATGGGACAAGTGCTTTTGTCAGCGCTCCTCTGAGCCGCCGCTTCGAAGCAGTAAGCCACTCGCTTGCCAGGAGGCCAGTGAACGGGCGCCAGCTTCTCCATGAACGCCTCCAAGCTGATAACGCGGTGGTACCGCAGCAGCGGCTCCAGCTTGAAGTGCTCCGCGTAGGGAACGTGCAGCTGGGGAACGACAGGGACAGCCTCACTCACGGCCCGACGGCACCCAAAGCCCCGGTACACGAAGCCTCCCCCCCCGGGGAGAGGCCACAGCTCTGCCCGCCGCCCCCTCCCCGCCCGGCCTCCGGGGGCTCACGTTGGTGTAGGGCGGGCGGTGGTGGCGGTACTCGATCCACGGCGGCACGGCCAGGGTCCGGTTGAGGGCTCGGGCGAAGGCCAGGGCTCCCAGGAAGTGTTCGGCCTGGTTCCCGAACCGGCCTGCAAGAGGGGTGAGAGCGGGGCTCAGCCGGGGCCTCCACCGGGGGCTCCACCGGGGGCTCCACCGGGGGCTCCGCGCCGGGCCCGCCGCGGCGGGAGGGCCTCACCCATGCAGGGACAGTACAGCAGGTAACCGGCCGCGTCCCAGGCGGGCGCCGCGCCGCCTCCCGCCGCCGCCATCACCACCACCAGCAAGAGGAGGAGGAGGACAACGACCGGCGGCACCGCCATGGCGGCTCGGCGGAGGTCAACGAGAGGCGGCCCCATCCCGGCATGCCCCGGGGCCCGCCGGAACGGCCTCTCTAGCGGGTAAGCGGCCACCATCGAGGCGGAAGCGGGAGAGCGACGTCATTCCCACAATGCCCCGCACAATGGGGCCGCCGGGGCCTGGGCCGGAGCCGCGCCTGGCGGGGCCCGGGGGAACGGGGTGAGTGGAGGGGGGGGAAGGAAGGGGGCGGCACCGGAGGAAGGGGGGTGAGGGGCGGCGTCACGGCGGCCCCCTCCCCTCGGCGGCGGGGTCCCCTCAGGGGAAAGGGGGGCGTGTGAAGGGGGGAGGGGGGGCGTAGGCCGGGCCCGCCTCTCTCCCTCCCTCCCCTCAGGGCTGCGCCATGGTAACGGGGGGGGGGGGGGGGCGCGACACATGTGCTCCCCCTGGTACCGGCCCGGCTGCATCCACTGACCCTTCCCCGGGGGGGGGGGCTCCCGTTTCCCTCCCGGTACAAACGGCGGAGCTGCTGGGGGGGGGGGGGGGGCGAGGGGCCTCTGAGGCAACTCGGCCCCCCCGCCCTCGGCAGCTCTGCCGTTTGCAACCCGGTTGCAACCAGCACGGCCGCACTCTGTCCTGGGGGCTTTGCAGCCACTTTGGGGCTGAGTGGGTGAAAAAAGCGGGTTTTTGTAGCATAAATAAGTCATCCCAGAGCCATGTTGGCGTTTGGGGCTTTCCCGGTGGTGCAGGGAAGGGGTTTGGGCTTTTAAAATCTTGTCTGTTGTCATGTCAGGGAAGTGGAGAATGAAAGAGGAGCTCGGTCAGATGGGAAAATTCATCCTGCGGGGATGGTGTGTCTGGTTACATCCTATGGGAAAGGTGCAGCAGCTTTTCCCTGGGCTTTACAAGTAAATGCAAACTTTACGCAGAGTTTTTGCAAAATCTGTAAGCGATCAAGTGGGGGAAACTGATACTGAGGCTTGAGCAGCTCAACGAGAAAAATAAGCCTGTTTGGATGTAAAAACCTACACGTCTAGAGGCGGCCAGAGTCACTCACTGCAAGAAAGTAATGGTTTTCATGGCGGAAATCAGGGAATCGTAATGACATGTGAGTTGGTGTTTGTGACTGTAGGAAAACTGTAAAAAAAGGGTCAATGCCGGATGTGTAGGGAGGTAGGAGAGTGATTTTTACATCCAGGTGTGGCATTGGCAAGGCTGGTACTGTGCATCTAGGTCTGGTGTCCACTTTTTCTCCCTTAGAATTAAAAAAATGATATTGGAAAATGGCAGAGGATGTAGAAAAGTCACAAAGTGATCTGAGGTCTGGAAGCAGAGCCTTGCAGTCAGGGGTTGGAGCTGGGCTTGATCAGAACACTGTAAAGAAAAATAGGGGGTGATTTTGTTATGCTCTGTGGGGCCTTTGAAAGACCTGCTCCGAGGGATGTTGCTGCAGCAGTTTAAGGTGTTGTGGTCACTGGTTGTCATGTAGGAAAGTCAATAAATGCATGAGTGCACCCGTGCCCTGGCCGGGCCGGTGCCAGGCCTGACACTGCAGCTGGGATTGCTGCAGCAGCCGGGTTTGAGGCACGACACCGGGGTGAGGCCGAGTGCCCACCGTGGATTCTGGCCTCTGCTTTCTGCCGCGTAGCTGGTACCTTCCGCTTGAGCAAGTTTAAGCTTTAACAACTTAAAATAGCTTAGCAAACCTGAGTGGGGGACTGATCTGGCTGGGGAGGAAAAATTTAAAAAGAAGTTACTTTTCGGCTGGGTAAGTTCCTTCAGCCACGCCACCGTGCAGCTGTCAAACAGCCGGGCCAGCGCAGTGCAGAAGCGGGTGGTGAGGACTGAGGGGACGCAGGAGTCCCTAGGCCAACTCCTCTGTCCCTGCAGGAAGAAAAGGGACAGTACTGGAGCAGCTCCTCAGCAGAGGCACAGCAGGACTCGGCAGGTAGAAGCGAAGGACAGACAAATTCAAATCAGACAGGAGAGATGCCCTTTAGAAAAGAGAAACTGCAGCCCCACAGTCCAGGGGCTGGTCAGGCAGCCGGCCAGGCCTCGTGTCCCTGCCTCTCTCTGCCGCTGCATACCCGCTCCGGCCAGGTCAGCACAGCTTTGCTGTTGGTGCAGTCAGAGAAGTCATCCAGGCTCCTTTTTATGTTTTCCTGATTATTTTTAACCTGGGCAGTTCCCCGATCTGGTTCCCAGCCTAGGTCGCAAGGTTTTCCCGCACAGCCGAGCAATGGCGCTCCGTGTCACAGGAGTGACTTCGAGGGGCAGAAACTGTGCAGAAATGCTGTATCATTGAACCATACTTTGAGAAAGATTAAACAGTGGGACAAACTGTCAAAGCAGGTGGCAGACTCTATCCAAGGGACTTTCTGTGAAGCCCAAGAGTTCTTTTGTACTGTGTACCAACTCGGACATACCTCATTGTTTTCTGTGCAATGACAAGTGGCTGGAATCTCATACATAGCATATGATCCATCAGCTTTTATAAGCTCTTCTAGCTTGAATTTGCACAAACCTGATGACTGGAGTAATGAAATGCTTCGTATAAGTTGGCAGCCAGTGGGAATCCAGCTCTTAGGTGGATCGTATTTTTTTTCCAGCTGTGTTGACCCCACCAACCTCTTAACCTCTGTAGAACTGAAGCAGAGGAAGATTCATCTGGTGATGGGAGTTTTCTGTAACTGACTTATCTGAGATTTCTGGAGCTGCATAGGCTAGACGTATTTTTCCAAGACTAGTACAAAACTTTCTAGGATAAGCAGGTTTCCCAGTGCTGGTGCAAACGCCATGATGTACAAGATGTTCTCTGAACAAGTGTAGGTGAAGTGTTTCCACACAGCAGCAACTGTTTCTCTCTGGTGGCTACAGAGTTATGGTGGACAGGGAGCACATTGGAAATGTTCTTTGGGGAAATGTTACTAAGAAAACTAATTGAGCTTTTTTAAAATGTAAATATCTGGATCACACAGAGAGTTTTCTAGCCAAGCATGAATTATGTTGTTAACCTTCCACGGCTACTGTGTTTCACTGATAGTATGCAAGACTTTCATCTTGTTTTTTCTTTCTTATTCCACAGCTGTCAGAGTGTCCTAGGACATGCATTTAGACTTAGAAACAGATCCAAATAGGTAGAGTCCTTTTTCTTGCTAGACTCTTAGAATTTTAAAGGAATTATTTTACAATAATCAATTACAGAGATTACCGTATCTTAACTCTTTTGTATTTGGGTTTCTGCTCTGAAGGCGGTAGTTTATGCACCTTACTATTAAAGACAGCAAAATTCAAACTCTTGTCTTCTTTCAGGTAGCTTTGAAACTGGCACAGATGGCTGAGCTTGTTCAGAGGGAAAGCAGCAACTACCTGGCGAAAGTGGCAGAGACTCCCGGAACGTGTGCACAGCTCTGAAGCAGGAGGTAGAGAACACTTATCTTTTCTGGCACACATCTCGTTCAGAGGTGAAATATTCACGGTCTTAGACACCTACAGAGGAACACTGCTCCGAACCGCAGGACTCCTGCACCCCGAGGGGTAGGAGCAGCCATCACATCACACTGGGTTGCACCAAAGTGGCAGCTCAGCAGTTCTAGTCCTTTATTGTTTCGCTCTGCCCGAGTAGATTCAGCCTGCACAAAACTGAATTCTGTTCTTAATGGACATTTCCAAACCTCCTAGTGACACGTTTTCTTGGAGTCGTCCCATTTTTCCCAGTGTTTTCCATCCTGAGGGAACCATTCATGGTGTTGTGAGTGATGGTGTAGTTACAGTTATTGTTATTTCAGCTATTCATAACGTTCAGTGGTGCACTTTCTTAATGGGGGTTGGTTAGTTCCCTCGTAGTTGCACATCCTGCCCACAACTGGCACTCGTGTTGATGTGCAGGCAGGAAGTTCCTCCCTCTGAAGCAATCATGGAGTGAGAAAGAGCTTGAGGGTTTGATGCTATTTTAAGAAGAGTTTCTCAGGCAGCTAAATTCAGTGAAAGAGATCTTTTCTGAGGTTTTTATTTCAGCTAACCGTTTACCAGTTTAGGGGTTGGTAGAACCATATAAAAATGCAGTACTTTACCAACAAGACAAACACAACTCAAGAACAACCTGCTAAGAGAGATTAATGTGGATTTTCATCAACATGAAAGCCAGCAGAGCATACAGGAGGTGTATTTTGTTGAACAGGAAACAGTTTGAGCTTCCATTATCAATGGATGAGAGTGTAAAAGAAAGAAAAAAAAAATTAAAAATTGCTCATTACTGTAGAAAACTTGCTAATCCAGAGAGGCAGAATCTGCCCCACAGTAGAAAAGTGAAAATACAATGACTAATCGCACCCTGAAGAGAAGCAGCGTCTGTTGCCTTCCTGAAAAAGGTGTAATGTTGCTGATAATAGCAAGTTTTCTTCCCCAGCCCTGTTGACCCATGTGTGGTAATTCAGATTGGTTTGCTAGGAGACGGTCTTAATAGTGCACCAGGTTGGTAGCAGAGTGGATGAAAAAAAAAATACAAGATAACCTTAGTTTCTCTGAGAAGCTCTAGAAGGGAATTCCATGTAAGCAAAGATCAAGAGCAAGTGAGAACAGACTACGAAGGATATGAAAAAAGGGGATGAGAAGCGATCCACAAAACACACGGGGAAAGGTGAGGTATTTGGGGCTACAAAGAGAAACCTATCTACAATATTTCAGGAGAAAAATGCATGTAACAGGTAACACTGGCTCTTCATAGTTTCAAAAATGTAGTTCAGAAAAAGTTTAACATCATTTTATTCAGGTAACAGGGGTTAAGGGAGACAAGAATGAAACACGTTCTGGAGATGGGAGTTTCCCATGTCTGTGAACGTGCATCTTCACATGTTTATAATGCTTGTTGAATGCTCACACGTGTGTGTGTGCACACGGGTGAAGGATGCAGTGTCTTAACACCGACCCTTCTGTGATTTCAGATGAAGATGTTTTGCTATTAAAGCAGTTCGGTCACAGAGGGTTCCAACAGAAAGCTGCACCGGGACAACACCACAGCAAGACGCCTGCAGGCTCGAGTTCTGCTTGACATGGCCATGTTCTACTAGACCTGCCATGACGGCATTTTTTCCCAGTGTTCCCAACTGGATTCAAGATGCAAAGCAGGAGGAGGAAGAGACAGGCTGGAAATTAGTCCCCAGACCAAGAGGTGAAGAGACCGAAAGTCAGGGAAAATGCCAATGTGAAATATCGGAGACCTCCTTCACTAATGTGGACAAGCTGAGAACTCACACGCTTTCTCATACTGAGCAGAGACCATACAACTGCCCTCAGCTGCACTGTGGCAAAGCCTTTGCTTCTAAGTACAAGCTCTATAGGTAGGTAACTGCTGAGTGCCTCTGCCGAACAGTGCTCCCCTACCAGGAGAGAGGGGAAAACCCCTCCATCGTGGGTTTTTTTTTTTTTTGCTTGAATTTCTGAGAAGGTGGAGGAGGGGGAATGCCCTTGTTACCTTGCAGAGCAGTTGAGTCCCAGACGTTACCATACTTGGCATCTCTTTAAGCACCTTCCAGAGAACCTCAGATAATACTTTATCCTGAGCTGAAGCTGTTTTCTATTTTACTAAGGAGGAAATTGAAGCAGAAAGTGAAGTTCACAGATTAAAAAACAAAATGAAAAGCAAGAACAGCATTCACATTTCATAAGCCCTACCTCAAACTTTAATCACAGGAATATTTCTATGGCAGCTTTTGTTCTAGGCTAAAGAAGTAGAGTTCCCATTTATGTACTGAAATACAGCGTAGAATTATTGAACTATATGATCGCTAGGAACTTGAAACTAGATGAACCACAGTGTCAGAGAGTGTAAAATACCAAGGTGAAATCAGTCCATAGTGGCTGTCAACAGACATTGCCAGTCTGATGCCTCCTGATGAAATGAAGCCGTCTCACCAGCAGACAAGCATTTCTTGTCATAAACTAGCAAGGTTTTCTTTGTCATTTCCCCCTTTGATAGCCTCTGCAGAGAGAATAGGAGCTGAGTAGACGACTGAAGTATACCTGTGCAGAGGTGATGCATTCTAGGGAGGACGGGCACTGCTGAGACAGACTCTGTAACTGTTCCTTGAAATGTTGTGCTTCTGTGCACATCGTTTAGTGGCGGTAAAATGCCATCTGGGATTCCTGTGGCATAAAGCGTAGAACACAAGGGAAGTTTTGAAAAAGTAGCGTGTGTTCTCTTAGGGGTTGGACGCTAGTCTAAACTTTCCTCCTTTTCTCCCAAAAGGCATATGGCCACGCACTCTGCTCAGAAGCCTCATCAGTGTATGTACTGCGAGAAGATGTTTCACCGGAAAGATCACCTTCGCAACCACCTCCAGACCCACGATCCCAACAAGGAGGCCCTCCACTGTCCTGAGTGTGGCAAGAACTACAACACGAAACTCGGCTTCAGGCGACATCTGGCCATGCACGCGGCTGCCAGCGGTGATCTCAGCTGCAAGGTATGCCTCCAGACGTTTGAAAGTACCCAAGTCCTGCTGGAGCACCTCAAAGCTCATTCTAGGCGGGCTTCTGGTGGAGCGAAGGAAAAGAAGCATCCGTGTGACCACTGTGATAGGCGCTTCTACACCCGGAAAGATGTGCGGAGACACTTGGTAGTGCACACGGGGCGGAAGGACTTCTTGTGCCAGTACTGTGCTCAGAGGTTTGGGCGGAAAGATCATCTGACCAGGCACATGAAGAAAAGCCACTCCCAGGAACTGCTGAAGATTAAGACAGAGCCAGTTGACATGCTGGGTCTCCTAAGCTGCAGCTCATCTGTCGCAGTGAAAGAAGAGCTGAGTCCCGTCCTGTGTATGGCATCCAGAGACATGATAGGTGGTAAGAGCTTCCCTGGCATGTTGCCTGTGGGCATGTACAGCACACATCTCCAAACCATGCCAAGCTCAGGGATGCCCCATTCTTTGGTTCCTAATTCTCTTCCAATGGGAATGAGCTATCCTCTGGAGTCGTCTTCTCCCATCTCCTCCCCACCGCAACCTCCTCCAAAGTATCAGCTTGGATCTACCTCATATTTGCCTGAGAAACTACCCAAAGTAGAGGTGGACAGCTTTTTGTCAGACTTCCCTGGCAGCCTGTCTCTCTCATCTGGTGAGCCTCAGTCCTCTTCGCCTCAGCCACCCCCCCTGGATGAGGCTTTGCTTTCCAAGAGCCCTGCTAACCTTTCAGAGGCTCTCTGTGCTGCTAACATGGACTTTTCTCATCTTCTTGGCTTCCTCCCCCTAAATCTTCCTCCTTGCAATCCACCTGTATCATCAGGGGGATTGGTCATGGGCTACTCACAGGGGGAGACACAGCCACTGCTTACCACTTTGCAACATCAACCTCAAGAATCTCCTGGAGCTGGGGCCTCGCTGAACTTTGGGCCCCTTCATTCATTGCCCCCTGTCTTCACCTCCAGCTTGAGCACAACCACGCTGCCACGTTTCCACCAGGCATTCCAATAAGCTGAAAATAGCACTGGAGAACAGATCTTTCAGTCACCCTTTTGTGGAGAGCCTTAAAAACGCACAACTCTTACTTCCCTTTGGGGTGCGAAAGCTTTGCAAAGCTGTTTCAGACAGGAGGTTTCTGATCTCTGGAGGGAGCACTTGTAGGCTGGAACAGCAGATATCCCCGTGCAAGTCCCAGTCCTGTACAGCGAAAAGATTTCAGCTAATAGACTGGATATATTTTATCTAATTTTTAATCTGTGAATCAGAAGCCGCGCTTAGCACTGACCTTCCCTGAGATCCTGGAGCTATGTTCCTCTCTGGGAAGGGACTGTCCCTGAGAAGGAGTTGAGACTCTTTCATCTTGGGCTAAACTTTTGAAGAGTCCAGCTTCCATTTCATGTTGTCACACTGCAATTCTGGCAAAACAGCCAACACCTCCACATGGAGAAGGAGGAGAAGTCAGGATACCCGCTCTGTATGAAGCCAACAGGGAAGAGGCTGTCCTTCCCCACTACCTCTCATCCCATCACCTAATACAGCTCACTCCACCGAATACAGCTTACTCCACATCAGTGTTAAGCAACAAGACCGTTTACATAGTGAATTCAGAGACGTCACCTCATTCTTCTTTGCGGAGCCGTTAGGTTAAACTCATTACAGTGAACGTTGTTTACACAACACAAATCTGTTTCCGCCATTACAAAAATAGGAGGCACCAGAATACACTGGTTTTATGTCTGGTGTAGCTAGAACACTGTTTACACAACGAAGTCAGGTTGCACTGATTTCTCTTCACTTATCATGTTCTTCCCCCATGGGGAAATACACTGCTTTTTGGACCACTTCAGCCTCTGCCACTGTCGGCAGCAGCTTCCCGCCTTTTCTCTCTGGCTATCCACGTGTCAAGGGGATGGAGCAGCTCTCACAGCTTAGCTTGTTTTTGTGGTGTATGGATAGAGCCCTTTTAAATATCTCCCACAGGCAAACAGATCGTGCATCTGTTCTGGAAACCAAAGCATGTGAAAAAGCTAGGTGAGGAGCTCGGGGCTGGCAGCGTTGAGTACTGTCGTACCAGGCAGGGATGAGAACAGGCTGCAGGCCCCCGCTCCCTAGATTCCCTTGAGATGAGGAACAGAGTACGAGTTTCTAGGTTTTTTTACCACAACAGTTCAGTGAGGTCAGTACCCTTTTGGCTTATCCATGAAGCAGTCTCAAGAGATATATTTTTACCTCCATCCTAGGGTGATGACATCCAGGAATTGGGAGGAAAAATTGGTCCCAGCTTCATGTACGCTCTGTCAGTGTACTAGAAGCATTTTCCCCAACACTAATCCTTCTAACAAACGCTGAGGGTTTGGGCCTGCAGTCACCCTTTCACTTAGGATTTGGTTCCACTGGCCTTTTTGTTCTCTCCTTCTCGAGCTTTGTCTCCTGAAGTTAAAGTCCTGCTTCCCCTGCTCCCTGCCTCACCTCTTCAGTTCTTCCACAGTCTGTCTACCTGCTGAGGGCAGAGGGTTACACTGGTAAGTGGCAGCCAGCTGCTGATGTCATTTAGCATCTGTATCGTCTCCTGCTCTCATTTTCCTGGGCACTTGTACTGCAGATGGTAACATACGGAGGTCGATCTCGCTATACGTTGGTGCACGTTTATGGATATAGACACGCAGATCTTCATACCTCGGCATGGAGGAACCATTGTAGGCCAATATAAACCAGGAAATCTGTCGCTGTTGTTCTCCATAAATCTAGAAAATGCAAAATCTACCTCTACTCTGTTATCTCAGCTCCTTCCGTGAAGCCAGATGCTGTCCTCCCTCATCTCCCCAGAGTACATCCATTTCAGTCAGTGCATATTACTTTCTGCTGAGCCATTGATCCCACAGCGTGACATTAGCCGTGCCTCGTTTGTTCATAGGCTTGTCCCCCTTCCATTTTACTCAAGAATTTTATTTTTAATTTAGCTTAGTAATTCTTCCCAGAATGACTGTTTAGTGATCCATTGATTCTCCAAAACATAGATCAGTTGTTTTAGGTTAGCCAGCAATGCTGCAAATAATACTTTTGTATCAAAATGTAATATAAGATTTATTTACCTCAGCAATATCCTGTGGCAATGATCTCCCCGAGTTAAATGCAGTACTTCCTTTTCTCCACTGTAAAATGTTGCCTTTTGAAGTTCAACGAGTGCCTTCTTGTTCTCTAACATAGAAAAGGTAAATAGGGCATTTCAGCTAGTCTTCTGTTTACCGTCATTGAATACCTCAGGCCTGTCTTGTATTGCTTTTCTCTTTGCAAATTAAAGAGTTTCACACTGTTATCAATTATATGCAAGCCTTATCCCTGTCTTCAGTTGAGAGGATTTTTTTTTTTGAGAAATAAATGGTCAGAACTGATCACTTGCTGCAAGTGAGGATTATCAGATTTATGCAATGCCATCATACACCTTCTTCTGTTTCAGAACATTCAGCTTTCTTGCTTTTTGCCTGCATTGTACTCTGAACAGATGCCATCACTGGAATTCCTTTAGCAGTGGTAGCTAAACTTAGAGCCAGGCATCTTTTTCCTACCAGTAGCCTGTCAAAGAATAAATGGAATTCATTTTGCTATTATTTGCATGTGTGATTTGCTTTCCACAGCTATTCTAACAAGCAGAGTTGCAATAACATTTGTCAATGAGAGGAAAGTCTAAACCAGCAAAGGCAGCGTGTTCAGAGACAGCACGCTGGAGCTAATACCAGGTATTTGCACTGGAAAATGGATTCAAAGTTCCTGTTCCACAATGGAGTTTATAATCTGCAAGTGTTTTGTCAGCCAGTCTAATGAGGCTACTCCCATTTGAAATACTAAGTATGCAATTCACAAAACAAATTATTTCCTGAAGCTAGTTAGTGAACAACTTTTACCTGTTCAGAAGAAAAAACTTGGAGCATCTAAGCAACTCCACTTGGGAATCTAAGTTCGTTAGGAAGTTATGTACCGAGCTGTTATGAAAATCAGTAGAAGTCAGCTTAGACAAGCTCCTGCTGATGCGACTGTAGGTAAAATACAATGTTAAACTTGCCACACTGAGAGGATGATTGCTGCAGCACAGCCTGGAAACCTGCTCTGTTGCGTACGTGCAGGACCTTTGTGCGTGAGGGAATGGCAGCCATTATGCTAGTTATGTGATGTGAAAAAAAAGTGTCATCCCAGAAAGGGTTTGGTTTTGTTTTTAAAATCAAGGTTTAGGGATGTTTAAGTCAACATGCTACTTTCTCTCCTAAGGTCATTATTAACGTAGGGAATAGCAGACTGCAGGGAAGGATGGTGAATATGAAAGAGAGACCCTTAGCGTCAGTGTCCGTGAACACAGGGCCAAGCGTTACAGTTACATACAGGCATTCTTTGGCCGGTCACCGAGGACCACAAGTTAGGGGCTCCACGTACAGGAGACCGCTGCGAGTCAGCCAGGACAAATACAAATTAAGCCATCTTGGGAGGCACAAAATACTTCTGATGGAAGAGCAGAGTTTTTAAAGCAGTATTTTCAAAGAGGCTCAATGAATACAGGAGACAGCAAGCTAGGCTGGACTTTACACCGAGATAGGGCAGCAGAGAAGTGCTGAGATTTGAGACACTAAGCACCAGCTGTATGAGGGCAAGACAACTCGGAGGATGAACCTGTCAGAACTGAGGAAACTCACCTGTAATAAACATTGTGCCAGTAGAAGGCTCACACTTACCCCACGAACGGTGTACAAGGCAGCCAGTAAAGACGTAGAGCATTTTAAGTGCTAAATGAAGGACTGCCTCAGTGGCAGAGCCCTGTGAACCACCCCGTTATGATATCTTTATTCCAGGCACATCTGTATCAGAAAGGTGACATCAGATCGAGCCCAAGAGGAGCAACTACAGCAAATAATTGCTGAGGAGGGCTTAGTTAAGTAAAGAAATATTTTAAAGTGTGGCTGACTTCGGGGGCATTCAAGACCAATAGGAACAGCGCAGACAACTAAGGTATAAAATCACAGAGCTGAAGTCTGTGAAAGGACAGGATGCGAACATGCCAGCCATTATAAATCAGACCCTAGATTCTCAAAAGGGCAAGGACATAACGTCCCACTAGAAATAAGAATGACTCCAGCTCACTCATTAGAAAATACACAAGACAAGCCATTTCCATGGCAGCAGAGGGTTAACTCACCTAGCCAGCCCTTCCCAGGCTCGGATTTCTAGAGCTGTGTGAAAGTCTGAAGATCTTTTTCCCCATGGGATTACAGCTGGCTCAAAATCTATTTGTATGAAGGAACAACCTGTTAACTTGCATTTGCTTCCACTGAATTTCACTTGACAGAATGTCCACGTACGGCGTTTTGACAGACCCTGTTCAGCTGTCTCACAATAGTGCCTGCTCTTTAGCCTCAGTGTTGAAAAATGTTGTCACTTCAATGGGAATCCCTTTTTTCCCTCTGGTAGATTGAGGATTTCAGTACTTTTGTTGGGAGCTCAGCTCTTTGTTCTTTAATTCCTTCGTTGCTGACAGGTGAATAGCAGCTGCTTGGAAGATTTCCTGCAGTTCACTGAAAAATCCCCATTTCCTTTCTCTACCGTTGCATCACCTTTGCTATCTGGAAAGAATAACCCCGCAGAGGCATTTTCTACTGCCTGCAATTAAAATTTTTACAAAGAAATCTTCAAAGATGCTCTCCCCATCACCCTACCTTCTTGCTTATCCTCTCTAATCCTGGTTACTCAGGCTCACTGAATTCTCCCTCGGGTGCCTATTTTTCGTTAATTGCCTGCCCAAGGCCTGTAGACATTCTGCCACTAAAGAGTGAAGTGGATGAATGGCTCGAACAGAACCACTTCATTAAAACTTCACGGGTTTCCATCTTTATCCAAAATTTGCTGCTTTTTCATAACTTATTTCTCATATTTTTCCCAATTCTCAGAGATGGGAATCGCCATCTGAAGCTCTGAGTACAATCCTGCCCGACAGCCACCTGGAGAAGGGCAGTTTGGTTTAGCCTGGTCTGCTGGACCAGGACTCGGGGAAACCCGGACTCTGTTCTCGCTCGTATCACCGACCCTGGCACCCCTCACCCTTTCTGTGCCCGTTTCCCTGTAACGGGCCACAGCAATCCCTTGCAAAGCAGCTGAAAGCTGCCAGGGAAACACGGCATTGCTACGGACACAGCTGCCTTACAGGACGGCGATTTCCCGTTCCTCACCCGCTCCTCTCCCCCCGCCACGTCTCCGGTGTCCGTAGACTCAGGTTCTGCTGTCCCTGTCGCACAATCAATGCACACTCGCATCGGGCTCACCTCCGTGCTATTCTCCCCACCCCGTGACGTACTCACTTCATTTTGGTGAACAACCGGGATCCTTTAGGAATCCTCCCGCATGTTTCAGGCAGTCTGTAGCTCCAGGTAAGGAGTTTTCTCCCAGAGCACTTCCTCAGCAGGCTCCTGGGTGATCTGCACCCGGAGCCATCTCCGCACGGTTACGCAGACCACGCGCCGCTAAGTGCTTTAGGCTGCCACAGAAACAGGTCAAGCGAAAATTGAACCGGTGATCAGAACACGATACCCAGAAAACGGACCACGTTCTGCTTCTCACATATCTACAGCACGAGATTAGCTTAGCTTTCCTATCAAAAGTACGTTTTATTTCTTATGCGCACAGGTAGGCTTGCAGGAAGAGACTGAAGCATCTTCCTCACTGTGTGCTCGTAGTTGAAGCTAGGTCTGCAGTCGTCCTTTCCACCAGTGCCTAAATACCAGCACGCACAAAGAATGTACGTGACATGGAGGTGGCTTCTCTGTATTGGGAGATCACAGCGACAAGGAAAGTGAAAGGCATTGCAGAAGATGAAGAATAGGGGATTTGGAATCCTTTTTTTTTTTAATTACTATTAAATAGGCCAGCTCTTCATTTTCAGTTAGGGGAAAAATCCTCAACATGAAAGTGTCTTGTTAAAAAACAACCGTCCCTCATTTTAACGGTTATCTTCACCGTCATTCTCACCATCTATTTCACATACCGTGTCTGTCTTTGAAACTACTATGCAAGTGGAGAACCAGCTCTAATGCAGAAGGCACTGAGACGGTAAGGGGCAAAAGCCTGCAGGCCAGATCGGCTGCAGCATCTGTCGCTCGGCTCCGGGGCCCCGGCGGGTTTACCCTCCAGGCGACCAGATCACGTACCTGCCCGGCAGCCCATTTTCCTCGGCAGTTCAGTGTCCTGCGCGTGAAGGCGACGCATCAGCTTCTGCTTACGGAACTCACCAGCACACCCTGCTTCAAGATGCGACTGAAAATGGTGCACAAGCCTGCAGGTTCGAGCAGAGAGCTGGCATCGGGGCAGATTCCTTAACTTCTACTAGAAGCCTGTCTTGAGTTCATGACTTCTTGCCCTACTGAGTGCCTCAGCCTTGACTGCTTTGTGGGTTTTCCCCCCCTCTAGTGACCCCTAATATCTAGAAACTATTTTTAGGAAGGTTGTTTTCTAACGTTTGTACCAGTATTTTCCTTAAACGGGGATATTGAACAAAAACCGAGAGATGTCTGCCTTCGAGGCGGTCTGACAATGGGGTGGTGGCAAGAGGGACGGCAGAGGGAACCTGTGGAAGCCATGAAGACTCACCCCTGGGAGCGGTCGAGCTCTGAAACTGCTGCTGGAGGAAAAGCTGCTGAGCGGCCTCTGCAGCCAAGAGTCACGCTGAGAACCCTCTCCCGGGCAGGGCTGCCCCTGGCACGAGCTCTGCCGTCCGTCGCAGGCTGCAGGAGGGCCTGACCGGAGGGCAGTATTTGATCCGGAACCGGCAAACATCCCGGTGTAAGGGAAAGGGTTTGGGCTTTCTCAGCCCCGGGAGCCGATGGGAGAGATGCGGCGTCGCTCGCTGGGGCCGCAGTTCACGCCGTCTCTTCTTGCGCTGGATCTCGACAGGCCCGTGCCTGACCTCCCTTCCTGCAGCTACAGCTGCCGAAGCCAGAAGCTTCCCATTGTTAAAGCTCAACTGTTTTTCTAAAAACAAACTTTCTAGCACTTTTACACACAGCGAATAACCTCTTTTAATGGAGTATTTTGGGGGCTGTAAACAAGGTTTTTACATTGTAAAAATATTAAGTGCCATTAGGAAATGTACGGTTCATCACTAAAATTAGCTCTTTCATTGTCTTGCAAAATGAAGTTCAAATTGAGAGCATTTTTTATAATGAAGTTGTTTATTAAAAGCTTTTGAATTATCTGCCCCAGGTGTCTTCTTGGAGGGGAATGGGGTTTTTGGTTGGTTTGTTTTTAAGTAAAGACAGAATCGTAAGGCAAGTCAAAGACCCAGTTCCCTACGTGAATCCACACAGACTTTTAAGTTTCTTTCAAGCAAAGAATTAGACACCCCACCCCACCCCCCAAAAAAAAGAGGACATGGCACCCTGCTGGGGACGTAGCGACAGCTGATGCCATTCTCTCCTGTCAAGGAGAATAACGTTTGTTAGACAGAAAGTCCTGGTCACTTGGTTTCACTAAAATTACCAGCCCGCGTGGAAGCATTTCAGACGAGTACAGCCCACTCCTCCTTCCAAACAACCCCAGCACGCTCAGCTCCCCAGGTGGCAGAACCAGCAGCAAACCTTAAAGCTTAAGCTACGACTACCTGCTGACGCCAGCCGCAGAAGCATTTTGACGGAGATAAAAGAGGGCGAAGAGCATCCTGCCCTCTTGGGAATTTCTTTTCAGAACACTGTTTAAAAGCTGACAGCCGTTTTCAGGTACTTTTCTAGGTATGATCCAGTTTTCATTCTTAATGCAGCCACTGGTAAAACGTGCCGTTTCCTCAGCAGTGCTTTTCCCCGGAGCCGAGGGCTACGGCAGGACACGACTACGGCAGGACACGACTACGGCAGCACTGCTTCTCTACTCTGCCTAAAAATGAAAACCGAGTTCAGCACGGATTGTCCTGTTGGTGGAGCTGAAGCCTTCCTTTGCCTTTTTTAAGGGGAGAAGGGACTATTCTGATGATTTCTGAGTTTTGATATTTGTATTTGCCTGCTCGGGTCTCGGCAGCTGATCAGGGTCACAGACGTTCAGCAGCCCCTCATGCTGGCAGCCCCGTAATCCGTTACCAGCCACGGCTGCGCACATCCATTGCTCTGCTGGGCGAACCACCACAAGAGAAGTGAATTCACTGTCCCTCCCTCAGTCAGCATCTTTCACGGACGCTGGCCGCTCTCCTGCCACACGCGCCCCTCACCAGAAATACACAAGCACTGGGAAAGACACCGAGCTGGAAGCCAACGATGAAGGTCCGGCTTCCACAGCACCAACACAGCTCCAAAATCCTACTCGGAGGAAGGAAATGGCAGCTCCCTTCTTAATTGTACTCTCATCTCTGTTGCTCTAAAGCACCGCGTATTTGCCCAGCACTCCCAGCCCGTCAGCCATCCGACAGTCCTGCGGCTCCATCCATTAGCGCTACACAAGTCAGACAACGTATTTCGCACACGAGAGACGAGTTAAGTGGGCTTACCATGCAGCACACGAGAGCAGTGCAGCGAGAAACGGATCCAAATGCCTTGATCGGTGGCGTTTTAATTACAATATAGGGCAGTATAGAGGATGTGCCACATTGGGAGAAACTTACTGCTCAGCCAAGTTTACCAGGAGAAAAATATTACAAAGAAAACTGCAGTGTACTCCAAGCTCTGCTTCTGACTGAAGCCACACGTCAAAGACCATGCACGTGTCAAACAGGCTAAGTGTTAGGAAAAGAAAATCCCAAGAGGTGGCTTAGGAGAACCCAGGAGAGCAGGACAACAGGACAACGGCAGATTTATTTACAATAGGACACAAAGAATACATACATTAATTAAAAATTACAAAGAATACAGAGAAAACACTTTGGGGAAGGGAGAGAAATCAATCCTGGCTGAGCCTCTCCACTGGGGCAGGGGCAGAAAATAAAAGAAAAAAAAAATCAACCAAAATCTTGGAGAGGGATCTCAAATCAGAACTGACGCAGGACTCCACAGCACAACTGGCTCGTACACCCCCTGCTCCCTTTTTCCATCCTTGATTCCTGGCTGATCAGACTTTGGCATGACGGGCGGCCGAAGAAGCTATTAGGCAAGGCTGGGAAGACTCCGTGCCGAGGAGTCAAGCCGCCTGGGAAGCCAGCTCCCCGCAGGGGGGCAAGGCCGTCGGTAAGAGACACGGGTCCTTGCGTGGACCTGGTGGAAACTTATGGCAATTGGGGTTAAAAAAAAAGCCCCAAACCCCTCAAGGGTGCACATCAGTGCTGGTTACAGGGAGGGCTTTGGACAGTTCTGGGTTGGAACGGTGTCACCTGGGGCAGCTGGTCATTTGGAGACCTTACTGCTTACTACAGCAAGAAACAAAAGCAAAATTTTCCTAGCTCTCACTAAAAAACCTCTCCCCTGTAGCCCTGACTGAATCCAGCCAGGCTGGGGATGGAGGGAGCCTCCACTGTAATGTGGAACCTTTTTACTGGTAAATAGCATTTAAGTGACCAAAAAAAAAAAAAAAAAAACAACAAACTTTAACCTCTTTTAAAAAGAGCTTCCCATGGGAAGCATCAAGCCACGGAAAAAGAGGAGCCCGCTACAGAAGAGCCCACATCGGCTATCCGGGAGGGCATGGACCATTTTGTGGAGAAGAACAAAATACAGCTATGGGGCATACACTTTTTCTGTTCCCTGGAGGTAGAGAATCTAAGAGGAGCAGAAGAGAGCAGCAAGAGCAGCTGGAGCACAGGGCAGGCAGCGAGACAGCCCGCGCCTGGCAACGGGAGAACTCCTCGGGGCCGCTCCCTCTGTCCCCAGCCCCTTCTGCACGGCCTGCACGCACCTCGCGGCAGCTCAGGCCCAATACTGCATCAGATTGCTTGGCACTAAAGCAGCGGCGTCGCAGCCTTCTCTCCGCAGGGCTCTGCGCAATCCCGGCGGGGTTCCCGGGAAGGAAGCCTGCCCCGTTTCCTCACGCGGCTGGAGCACAGCTATCGACAGAACAAACCCTCGTAGTTACCTCGCGCATCCTTCCAGTCCTGTATTCTAGCACCAGCACAATCGCGTCGCTTCCACCAGAACGTTACGTCCCGCTGCAGCTGGCTGCACCTTCCGAAAGAGAGGAAATCCCACCCTCCCTCAGCCCTTCCAGAGGAGGCATCCGAAGCGGCCCATGCTGTCCAACGCCGGAGGGAGGGAGAAGCGATGCCGAGGGTTGCAGTTCTCAAGCTCTCTCAGGGTGAAATTGCACTTCCCAGGCTCCGAACGGCACCTCCATCCAATTGTAAACAAGCCGACACCAGGACTTCTGCAGTCAGAGCACGCCAGACTCAAGCTGGGTGAGCCTTTAGGCTCCTTTTATTTTGCCGTAGTCAAGCTCCCTCTTCTGTGCAGACATGAAGGCAGGAAAGAAACCCAGTCTGATATTTGTCTGAAGAGTCTCCCTGAATCCTAGAGCACCCTAGGGGCTGGAAGAAAACGTTTTCACAAGTGTTTCCACTGCTGTCTCAAATCCGTTTGTCATCAACATAAAAAAAAAAAAAAGGATGAATTAGCAAAAAGGGGGTTTACTTATACAGAGGGATATTTCTGTGCTAAAAAAACTCCCTCAAATATGGAACAGGATAAAGTTAAAATGTAAGGTATCTACAGACCCCTCTTCCCCCCAGAAGTAGCCCAGAATCCATGTACACTGTGCCAAAGTTACATTCCAAAACGAGGAGTTATTTATTTCTCTTGTCTCCCGCTGGATTTTGTTTCCTTAAAAGAGTTGGGAGAAGATGTCCCCTTCACTCCCAGGACGACACGCATTCAGAGGTGTCTACTTTCTGCTGGGTCTCTGCATCTTCAGTCTATTTTCACTGCGGCATAGATCTTCCGGACAAACATGTAGGCTGCATAGAAGCCAATGGTGCCAGTGAGGAGCCAGAAGGACAAGACCATAAGGGCGGTGTAGCCGAAGTATAGTAAGGAGGGAATGAACTCAACAATATCCAGCTAAAACAGAAGAAGAGGAAAAAACAAGCAAAATCAAGTACAGAGGTGACAAGAGTTAGCTCCCCAAACCAGCCAGTGCCCTCTACAAGGCAACATGTGACAGAGGGAGGAAACCCTCCACTCGATTCATTTTTGTCCCGCTGAAGAGAGATCTGCTCCGAGGTGGGGTCAGGGAACGCCACTCCACACAGGTAATGCGGGCAGGGGCCACGGGCACTTACAGCCTTCTCTCCCCTCTGGAAAGACTGTTAGCACCGTTGGCTGGTGAGCTGCCTTGGGCTGGCATGGGGACAGACTAGGACTAGGCAGTCCCACCGTTCCCCTTCCCAAATCCAACAATCTCCTCTAGAAAGGCGGCACTTTCATACAGGAGGAATAACAATACCTTGTTCACAAAGTAGAAGATGGCATAGATCAGCACGTAGAAGGCAGATCCTCCAGACACCAAGAAGGTCCTCCACCACCAGCGGTAATCCTGACGGGGTAAAAAGCCTCATTATCCCACAGGCTTCCCTTTCCTGTGTCGCTGTCTTGGGAGCTGTCACCTTTCTGGGACAGGGAGAACACCACCCATTTTCCTTCAAAGGACAACCACAGTTTGGGGCTGGGGAACTATTTTGTCACAGAATTGCTTCCAAACAAAGAGGATGAAAAGCTGACAGTGGAGCAAAGCCAGGTCAGTATCACAGCACCTGCTGCCGAAGAACACGGCTCACCTCTGGCCCCGCATTTCATTTTGTATGTGGATGGAATGAAATAGTTTCTTTGGGAAGAGATGTCAGCTCAAAATACCCTGCTCCCAGCGTAATTTCTGGTATGAAATGATGGTTAAGAGGAAATCACACTCGTGAAGCTGGGCCACACTAGATTTCTGCTGAGCAGCAGCAATAACGTGACCTGTGCTTTTCCAGGAGCAAGTACCCTGAGCTACCAAAACTACAAACGCAGAAATCTCACCTCAGCACAAAGCTGGAAGTACACCATGACAATGCTGATTTGGGAGCACGATACCACCAGGATTATAAACACCAGGAAGAGAAAGCCGAAAAGGTAATAGAACTGGTTCTCCCAGATTGCCTGAAACAAAGACACAGCAGAAATTTATTTCCATGCTACTGTGATCAATCAGCGAACTTGAGACTAACTTCTAGCAGCTAACCCAAGGAAAAACGAGGAGCCCCTCAGCCTCACATAGATGAAACTGCACATCTAATGCATTTCACAACGTTACTTCAGAGGAATCAGGTTGCAAAAGGGTGCCCAAAGACAGCGCTGAGGTACCTTGTTCATTCCCCTCCATCTCCCTAGCAATGGAACAGCAAATTCCTCCCCGTCCATAGAAGATGAAAAATGGGCAGCAGCTGGAACGGCTCAGTGAACGTCTTAGACCAGGACCCCTCCCTGACATAACGTTACAGTAAGCTTTCCTCTTTACCACCATCCTTCAAATCACCAAGGAGCGTCCCATAGACATCTCCAGGTGTCTTCAGCAAGAGGACAGTCTGAAGAGATCCACAGCCCAGCTCTCTCTGGAAACAATACCGAACGGCCTGGAGGGAACCTGCCAGCACCTCCAGTAAGTACAGGAATAGGACACCGCTCCAGTGGAAGCCCCGCCCTTTCACAAGCTTTGGCACGAGAGGAATCCTATTCAGGAGCAAAGTGAGTTAAATGCTTACGCTGAAAATGAAGAACAGTTCAATGAACATAGCTCCAAAAGGCAGAATACCAGCCATGAGAATCCTACAGAGCGAGAAAGAAAAATCAGCAGCAGCACAATAAAACTGTCTGGCCATTAAAAGTCCCCTGTAACCACACAGAGCGCTCCTAGCAAAAGCTCTACAGCTCCAGATTACTAGAATAAATTTCACACAGTAAATGGCACAGCTGCTCCCACTGTTGAGCACGTAGCACTTGTATAAGCACCAGCCATACCACATCAAAATTGTCAAGACTGTCTCTGATATCGCATTACTCAAGGAAACACATCTGCCGTCTGTCTGTGTCCAGAGACCAGCAGAAGGTGACGTTCAGCAACCCAAGGAGACCGAGGGGAGGGGGCTAAACTCACCATATTTCCTAGACACTCGTCACTCACCCAACAAATTTATTCATATACCACCTCTGCTCCGGGATCTGCCTGGGAATCTGATTTGTCCGTACAGGATTGTCATACGGCTGTTTGCGAAATCCGAAGTAGTAACCCAGGTAGACCAAGGGCAAGGAGATCCCAAACCACATGCAGAGCAAGGCCACCATGGTAGGGAAAGGCACCTGGAATCACACCAAGAGTCACAAAAGCGAGGCCGACAGCTCATCTGCCCTGGAGACTGAAGTCACCGGCCAGACCAACTCTCCAGTCAAGCACTGCACGGACACCCACGTTTAGAACGACACTGTGAAACTCAGCGGGTCCCCGACAGCCCAGTCACCCTCCTCCCACCCAGCAGGCTCCAGGATGAAGGTGGTACCTACCGCTCCAGAGGAGTGTTTCCCCCAGATGAAACAGTTCAGGACGAAGCAGATCCCAAACACGACGCCCGGATACAGGGTAGCTGTCTGCAAGGGCAACCACAGGTTAAGAGAAAACACGTGAGTAATCAGCCAGATGCGTCTCTTGAACGTGCCCATTGCTGGGACAAGGCACGCGAGGAGGAAGCCTCCCTTTCGCTGCAGCACTAATACACAGCGGATGGGCTGCGGGGAGGATCGCAGACAATCCTCTTGCTTTACTATAGTACGTGCCTCTGGTGTTCGCCCTTTCATGTAAAGCTACGAGGACTCAATCCACACCAAATCTCTGCAGTAACAGCCAGGCTGTGTCCAGCGATCCACAAATATGCATGCAGCTTATCCACATATCTTGCCATCAGCAAACCCGGATAAACAGCACAGAACACCACAAGACTCACACAAAAGGCTCCCTTCTTCCATCGATGTCCTTTCAGCGTCCGGTATAAGCGGCCAGCAAAGAATCCACCAAAAACCCTGGACAGAAACAAGCCAAGAGAAAGAAAATTAGCTTTCATTGTTGGGGAGAGGGAGAGGAGGGGCAGGCAGGACAGCGCTGCTGTGGGAAGCAGTGGGGACACTTACCCCATGAACATGAAGAGAAAGCAGGCAGTAGTCATCAACGCACCCCGGCTAGAAGGCGACAGCATCCCCAGCATAGCAACAACTGTGGAGGGACAAAAAGGACAAAGAACAGCAGCTCTGACGTACATGTGCTAGCCAGCATCTGGAGAACAGGGGCCTGTCCCATACGCAGAGCACGGCTGCCTGGAATCCCTGCCTCCTGCACAGACCTCATTTCCTTCAAAGCATAACGCATCCACAGCCCCCAGCACTGGCCAGAGAGAGGAAGTCACAGCTTTGATCTCAAGCTACAGACGATGCTTTAGCCTCAATTTCCCCAGAGATTTGAGCAGGTGCGGCTCAGAAGGCAAGGCGCACACGTGCAAAAGTCTCTCAGCCCACTATCACCCCGGGCTCATATCCTGATAACAGGAAATATAAACACAGAAAGACGCCCTCAGCTGGGAAATGCTATCTAGAAACTCAGAAATGCCGAGCACAGGCCTATCGCCTTGATCAGCCCCGCAACACGAAGCAGTCTTAATGCGACCTCACTCAAGCTCAGGTGAGCATAGGTTGAAGTCAATGGGAGCTACAAACGCCCTCGAGCATCGCTCCTCTTCTCGTTACAGCCACCCCGTGCAACATGTGCCACTTACAGATGACAATCAGGATCATACAGAAGAGCTGAATTCCAGAACCCAGGAGAGAGCTGAGGATCATAGGATACTGCGGAGGCCTGAAGACATCTCCATGCACAAGTTTCCAACCAGATTCCTCCATAGTATCTTCCTGTAGCAACAACAGGAAAAGAAGGTTATTTAGATATGATATGCCAGTGGAAATTAAGGTCCTACCACAGCCAGCCTAAGAGGTTAATTTCCCTCTATCCACTTTGTCTACAGAATTTTATCACTCTACTTAAGAAACTTATTTCCTCTTGGGCTTAAAACAGTTAAGACCTGAACTGCCAGTGCCAGGGCACACATTTACAGAACTGTCTGCAGTGATTACTTAGGTCTGAAGACATCTGAACCGGTAATCTGCCGTTGTACACAGAGAGCCAAAGGTGTCATGACAGCACACGACAGAACTGCCTCTCCCATCTTCAGGGCTCGAAGCAAAACAAGGGCAAGGAAAGGGACAATACATCCAAGCCTTCAGACTAGATCCCTCCTCATCTGTGCTTCCCTCCCACTCCGATCCCAGCCTCGAGAACAAACGCATACAATGTCATCTTCCTTGTTGTAGTTGGCAATGTCCTTCCGGAGAGTCCGGATGATGATCATGCTGAGAATACCTGAAACAAGCAGAAACTGAGTTTAGCTCAGAGGCTCCTACGTGGCTGTGCTGCTCTCATGCTGTGCAACTACATGGCTCCCACCAACACACAGTTCTGGCTAGGAGAGGAGCCCTTGAGTCATTAGCCATCTCCCCCAGCCTTCAGCAAACACACAAACAAAACCCCAGGGAGCGGGGAAGGCAGTATTGCAGCAGGAACAGGGCACTGTGGCTTTTTTTCCTTAAATATGGACATGCAAGATGCGCGTTAACCACCTTCTACTCCCTCAACTACCCCAGTCAGAGAGCAGAAGTGGGTAACTGTCTGACCCCACGGGGTGCTGCCTGAACCAGGAGGTTTTATGTGCTCATGCTCGTTTCCTGCCCCTTCTGATCAGGTTCAGACATGGCCACATCCTCCTCGAGCCACCTGCAGCTGAGGCTTAAAGAAAGTTCCCTGCAGATTAATGGTAAAGCCTTCTTCACCCCACACCATCTCACTCACCTGAAAGGAAAAAGACGACCACGACCGAGTTAATGATAGAAAACCAATGAATCTGCACATCACTCATGGTCAGGTAGGTGTCCCAGCGGGAAGCCCATTTAATGTCACTTTCCTGAAAGAACAGGAAAGTTCTTCTCATACCAGCACATTCCCAATGTCTTCCACAACACCTCTGTGACAGACACTTGGAGCACCAGCTGCCAGCCAGCCAGGGGTAGCGACCTGCCAGCCAGCTTCCCATTACTCCCTCACCTCCCAGTGGACAGAGTAGGTGAAGAGCAACTGGTTCTCTTTAGAAGGATCTATTTCCTGAGGGGCAGAGCCCGTAGCTTCAGGCAGGGTGCACATACTCTTCTCATCAGCCTTCAAGTCTGTAAGGGAAAACATGTCACAGCTAGGTCAGCCCTTCCCTCCAGGCACCACCTCTCCCACTGATCATCCTGGCCCCAGGTACCCTTCAGGCACTGGGCTGCAATTACTCCAAATACCGCAGGGGAAGCGCTCGTTCCTTTCTCACCTGCTTTGCAGTTTGCATAACTGTTCTTCCGATCAGAAGTGGAGCACCATTAAGAAACTTTAAGGAAAGCTATGCATAGGGCTTTCCTTAACTGGAAGGATAAAAGCCAGAGGCTCTGAAGCCAAGGATCTAGACCACAAACAAACCCTCTATTCCACATGATCCGCTGAGAAACGAGACCTCTCCAGCAGAGCCTGCTGCTGCCAGAGGAGAGTTGCACGGGATGATACACACGATGAGCAACTTCCCTTCAAGACACCTGTTTCATGTTGGGCTCACTGAGGTAGGCGTGTTTTCCCCCTAACCATTATTTCTAAAGTTCCCCTAGAACAGTTCCAAACATTCTGTGGGGCTCTGGACTAGCAGGTAGTGTCCCACTGGGGGAGAGCTGGATGCCATGCATACTTCATGCTAGATGACACAGTGCAAAAAAATCCCAACCCCAAAACCTCAGACTCAGATCTTTTTATATGAATTCATTTTCCATGGATTGCATTTCAAGGATCTCTCTCTGTTGCTAGTACTTCCTTAATAACAAATGGGTTTATTGTTCTTATAATTTGGACTCTCTTATTTCTGTGCCCCCAGACCAAAACGGAAGCAACAACTGGCACCCTGATACATCAGTGGCATTCAACTCTTGGCCCTACCAGAGATTCTTCTCCCTTGCTCCCCTCCCTAAGAGTCTCTTACCTTCTAGTTTAATACTTTGGGGAATCACTTCAAAGCGCACAACCCTGTAGGTGGGCTCCTGGTTCTCTTCCACATCCTCTCTGTGGTAGTAAAGGATGAAGGAGAGGTGGTTGTGCAGGTAGAACTAAAACAGATTGACATTAAATAAAATGTTAGCACCCCAAGGGAGGAACAGGCAAAGTTTAGAAGCAACAACTGCAGAAAGCAGCTTCAGTGAAGAAAACTAAAGACTCCAACTGTTCGCAGACGCATTGTGCTACAGAGCAAGATCAGGCTAATGCTTTCCAATGCTAAAAGAACAAGAGGAGAGAACAGAGATGTTGAAAAGGTAACACCTCAACCACTCCAGGCAGCAGGGACAATGTTTCGGTCTATTTCTGGCCTGGAAAATAGCATTATATCTCACATCTCAACCATGCATTCGGTGGCAGCAGAATCACCAAATTTAGGTTGGAAAGACCTCAGTAGCTACAACCCCGAGTTTCCTGCTTGCTTTTTCTACCAGACAGACATACGTTACCCAGACCCCGTGGGGGCCCACAGCTGGCCTAAGCTTGCGCTTTCAGAAGGCTCTTGCATCACCTATTACGTGAACAAAGTACAGCAACCCCAAGCTGGCACAGCAGGTTCATTCACCCGGAAGAACTTAGGCTCCAGCGATCAGAGCTGCATGTGCAACTGAACACGTGAGTATGATAGACATGTCTGTTAAGTCAAACAGCTAATCTTAGGGCACACAATCATGGAAAATATCTGCAGAAATACATATGCTAAGTTTCCATCTGCAAACTTAAGCAGCTTTTCCTGCAATAAACACTTGACTTTTTTTTTTTTTTTTTTAAATACAAGATGCTCCAAGACCACCAAAGATGAGCCAGCCTTTGGGGCACATTGCCTTTGTTCTGCCGAGGGGAAACCACCGCATGAGTTTGTCCAACACTATACAGCGAGTCAAAGCTAGGACTCCTGGCTATCGTACCAGTACTCCAGCACCCACCCCCTTCTTCCAATAAGAGACCTCTCTCTCATATTTCCACTCTTTATAAAAGCTTTTGGTTGCATTCCCAGTCCTGATACTCTCCGGCAGACTTCTAAAGCCCTCTGACAGACACCCAGAGCTCCTCCAGGCACCCCTCAGACAGCATCTGGATTCTTTACCTTGTTACCGTCCATAAACCCGAGCCTGTATCCGTGCTCGAACTGCACATCCTTCTCCTTCTTCTTCTCCTCTTCCTCACGATTGGAATAAAACTCCAGCCGTGTTGCCACAGGGAGGTTATCAGCAATGCTGAAAACACAGATTTCAGATCAAATTTGTCCACAACGCAGAATCCCCACTGACATAAACCCACGCTCGAGATGACTCACAGATGGACGTAGTAATCTTCCCTGATCCGCTCGGCGATCAGCTTGCTCTGCTCCACTGTCAGAGTGACTGGCTTATTGGGAAAGTTGCACAGAACTTCGCATTTCTTCTCCACATTCATGGAAACCTGGAAAGGTGTATTTACAATTCGGTCCCCCCGAAGAACCTCACCTGGAAAACAGGAAAATAAGGGCAGGGTTGAAGACTGACAGGCTTCTCGCCACTGATCCCGCCGCTGGGCTGGCAGCGCACTGTACAGCTGGAACGACGACAGCAAGTCTCCTTTGTCACCACAGACGCAAGGATAAGATTGAAGAATGGTTTAGCTTTTTGTTGGAAGTATCAAGCACTACTTACAAAGCAGGTTACATGCCCTGCTTCAGGAAAGGCGTCTCCTCTTTCCAATATACGGACATTCTAGTTTGCAAAGAGCCAGCGTGGAACAAATTAGAGGAATCAGGCTCACCACAGTTTATTAGAGATGACATTTGCAATTGCTTTTACTCCTGTAAACATACCCTCACACAGCTCATAAATGGCAGCCACTGCTGGGGAACATGCTGTTCAACAGATACGTACCGAGATTCTCCGCCTTGTATGTTATCTTGGTGGGCTGGCAGAAGGGCAACGAGTAGTACTCATATGGTAGCTGGGTTCGCGAGCTGGTGAGCTTCACAGCCTGGAGGAAGAACGGAGGGATTATCCCCATGAAAGAACTCAGATGGTTTCCTATCCTCTCAGCATCAGCCAGAAGCTGAAGCTTACTTCAAGACACCTCCCATAAAGCTCACTTTTGGAAGCTGTTAAATAAAATAAAAATAAAATAAAAATAAAATAAAAATAAAATAAAAATAAAATAAAAATAAAATAAAAATAAAATAAAAATAAAATAAAAATAAAATAAAAATAAAATAAAAATAAAATAAGGAGACAGATGTTCCTGGAAGAGCTCCAGCTTGCTTTCCTTTTGCACAATTCCTAGTTGTACATTCTCTACACTGTGATTTAGTAGCAATTCATTCACAGACAGAGAAACACTTGAAGAAAGAAGCACGGTGGATTGGTTTCACAAATTTATGGCTCAGTGGAGTCCTAAGAAACAACAAAGAGCTCAAAAGAGATTCAAGAGTCACATTTCATACAAGATTGCAGTTATTTCCTCAGAAAAAATTCGTGTCACACTGGACCTAGAGGTCTGGCCTCTAGTGAGACGAAGAGTTCAGCAATTTTTATCTCTGTAAGGAAAGCCAGAGAGCCATCAGATTGGGAAGACAACGGATCGTGACAAAACCCAAACATTTCTGGAGAGTTCCCACAAATCGCATGGCACAAGGGAAGTGCAGAGACATACCACGATAGCCAAGGCCACAGTTGCTCTGAAAAACAGAACTGCTTTGTAACACAGCCAAGCTCATTTATTGGAAGAGCGCTGGCAAACAGGCTGACTTGCCTTATCACTTGAGGAAGCATTTGGCTCATGAAATCCCTTTGAGAACAGCCATTCCAATGCCCCCTTCTTCTGGGAAGCTTGCTGTAGCCACAGGCAAGTCTCATTTGCTTAAAAATAGCCTATGTCTGGCAGCCTGTGGCCAAAGAGAAAATTGCACTGTGCTTCAACGTGGGAGCAGCCAACCTCACCATCCCCAAGGGTGCTGGATTTTGCTGAGACAGAGGCCACAGCTTTAGAAAAATAAATGAAATGGGCTATAAATTGCTGATGTCTGGAAACAAAGCCTGGCTTCCTCCTGTACGGGTGAAGTGGTTCCATCATTCACTACCAGCAATACTGCAGAGGAACAGCTCCTCAGCAAGCCTGGGTTGTAAGATCTGCAACGCTCAAGGACAAATGCCTGCACTTGGAAAGGGCTTACCATGGATTTCACTTGACTTGAAGATACAACATGAGCAAACTGGGTAGAAGAGAAAATTGAAAAGGTCTGATTCAAGCCACTTCTTTATCCCACCATTCACCTACCACCTAAAGGCCCACCCTCTGTAAGCACTTTGAGAGTCAGTATAATGCTGGAGAAAAATCTCTGATTAAATTCACTTCAAAACTAGAGTGAGAAAGAGGGCTTTTTTCCCAAATAGAGCAACATCTTGAGGACTTTGGTGCAACTGCTGAAGGAATTTGGTAGAAGGTATCAGAAGCAAGAAAGAGAATCACGTTGGGAACTGCAGGGTAAGATGACAACAGCGACCACTTGAGGGCTGCTCATACCCAACACCCTACACACACAGCACAACGAATGTTGTGAAAAAGAGAAAACATCTGCCCCCCGAATTTTAGTAACAGGATCCCCAAATTTTACTTTCTAGTCCCACTTAGCTGCTATGATATAACGAAGGAAAAAAACAAAACACAAGAAAACCCAAAGCAAACAGACTAACAGCTCCGTCTAAGTTCACCCTACCTTTATTTCTACAGGATCATTGCGGTGGAAGTTGATAGGAGCCACACCGGGTACGTAGAAAGAGTCTGTACCATGCAGCAACAACAGCAAGACCAGCATATATCTTAGCCTTTCCTGCAAAAAGGAGAAAAAACATTAAAATACAACAGAAACATGGGAACAACATTAGAGATGGGCAACAACACTGGAAGTGTGCATCCCAGACATTAGAAAGGCTGTACAGTCAGGCGATGAAACGCAAATTAAATTCAGAAAAGCTATTCTTAACTTTGTTTTGTGACTCTCATCAAGTCACTTTCCACTCTGTGTGTCTCTGTCTCTTCACCTGCAATTAGGAAAACATTGGCTTTGCTCAACCAGAAGAAAAACACACTTCTTATCTGTAACGCGCTTCAGCTAGCAGGCTGTCATCTGACTTTCCTACTCCCACCCATCTAACACCCCTGTGTTAGAAAACTCCATGGATTACTAGAGAAGAGGTCCATAGCCCTGGCACTGGACTTCTATCAGCTCTGCTTGTCAGGATTTGCCCTGTGGCCGCTTACGGACTGATGCTCACGCGCCACTACCTGCGGTGGAGTAGTTAGCGTAGGGTAAGGTCTGACACCAAACTAACCGCTCACTGCATCCAAAGGGATGGTCACATCACCACTCCCTCCTATTCCACTCTTCTTTCCTCAACCCTCCGGCCCCAACACAGCCATAACACAGCAAAAAAGTTTTCACCCCTTCTTCAGGGAGCAGGGAGACGGGTCAGGCTGGAAGGTTCAATCAGGTCCATGGGGGCTCAAGCACAAACCAGACCCCGTACACCAGCAGCGGCAGCAAACCCTTTAACGGACTTTGCTGCTTCCTCAGTCCCTGCCATTCCCTCGGGTAACCCAGCCCAGCTCCAGCACGAGCAGGAAGGCTGTGAAACGAAAATCAAGCTTTAAAGAGTATTACACAGCAGCAGCTTGGCTGGATTAGAATATCCACTCTGGTATAATCTCATCGTATTACTAGTTTCAGCCCATCCTCCTCAACTCCCTGCGTGTGCAGCACCATTGGAAAACCACACAAAACCCAGAGCCTGGTTTGGGACAACTCTTCAGCTAACGATGCAGTGATAATAAACCCAGTTGCTGCTTTCCCCTGCATGTCCTCGGCAGGGCAGGCAGAGTCAGTCTCCGTGACCTACTGCCTGTCCACCTACACACAGGAGCTCTGCAATCAGGGGTGGAGAGACAAATATAGAAGGGTAAGGCAGAGCAAACAGACTGACCAAGCGAGACGGGCTTGGACTGAAATGAGCCACCACCAGCCTGGTGCCTGCTCTGGCTCAGCCGGGCCCCGGTTCAGCACTACCCTCCCACCAGTTAACACTGTCTGGGCAGGCCGCAAGGGAATTAAACGCGAGGCCGGCTTGCGGATACAAGCCGGATACCACGGGCAGCAGAGGAGAAAGCACGCCGAGCTGCAGGCTCCCAGCAGCTGCCCGCAGAGCCTGTCCCAAACGGCCAGCCCCGGCACGGCGGCTCCCCGTCAGCAGTGATCCATGGGGAAGGTGGAGGGGAGCCGGGATCCGGAACCCAGAGAGCGGCGGGCAGGAGCTCTGGGCGCAGACGCAGACCCCAGGGCGCTGGCACTGCCAGCAGCACCGCTCCGCCTGGCTGGAAGGGGCAGGCTGCTACAGCCACAGCGTCTTTCTCAGCGCGGCACTGGAGCACAGTCAGCACGCACACAACGCCAGAGGAAACGTTCAACAGCTTGACAATCACAAGCCAGGCAGGGACAAAAAGCAGCTCTACCACGGGGATCCTTCATCAGGTCGGGGGGGGGGGGGGGGAGGTTGGGGGGGGAAGATAATCTGTGTTTATTGCCCCCACGCCCCCTTCCTCTTCCTCACCTTCCTTTTGCCTTATTCTGAGGCTAGGAAGGTATGTTTGGCCCAGACACCGTCGAGGGTCAATAGAACATTCAGAATTACTGGCACTGAGCAGGATGAAAAAAAGAAGTCATAAATATTGGGGTTTTTTTTTAAATCTAAAATGTATTTAAGATGCAAATGCTAGGCACCTACATAAAATGTGTTAGGACTAAATTATCAGATACATCTGTTTTGCTTACAAGGGAGATTTTCAGAACTATTCTAAGCACAGCTTAATGCAGTTAGAGCAGGCAAAAAGCCTCATCTGGAAAGCAACTGGGAAGCACTCTTTTTAAAATTGCTTGGACTTCAATACTGATCTACTTTGAAACAATGTGGGGCTTGTGCTTCACTAAATTTTGCCTTCTCCGATCTTGTAAAAGAGTGCTCTGTGACTCTCCAACTGAGTAGGAAAAGGTCTCCCAGGCAGGTGAAGCACTGGAAGGAAACAGCACTCTTGTCCTACATTGCACTCTACAGCAGCCAGTGACCTGTAGCAATTACCTCGCTTCGTTTGTCACTGAAGTGACATACACAGCACAATATTACTTAATAAAAACCAAAACCACACCGGTGCCATCCTTGCCCTGAAGAGCTTGCAAGATGACACGATAAGGACAGAACTTTGGAAGGCGCTCAGGAGACACACAAGCACGTAGAAGATGAAATTTTTGATGACACCTTTGGCAGGCTCTTTGCATACAGATGACGATGACTCAGGCGGTACCAGGCAACAGAAAAGACAAGACAGGGACTATGGAAAGCCTTGCCAGGAAAAAACATTTGGTAGCAAGAAATGGGAACACGGCTATGCAACAGGTGGGGGGAGCTTTGGAAGTGAAACTTGAAGGAAATGCCCAGTGCAGGTTCCTAACCCGGCAGCTCACGCCCGGCAGAGCATGCGGAGGCTGAAGCCAGGGGCCCTTCTTATCAGGATCTTTGCTTTCATATTGACAGATGTGCTGCTTCTTCTCCAAATGAAGGCAGCAGCTTAGCAATGACAACACGGACAAATGCCAAAACATCTGCATAACTCATGGGCCTGGCCAGGCAATCATCTCATTTGGGAGATGCCTGCAAGCTAAATTATCTCCTATGCAAGGTCAAAACTTGCAGGATGGAGCTCTGCCTTAGTTCAGTCGCGGAGCCCTGGCGAGGCACAGACTTCGAGCAGACAGGAGACACCGCCTTTGCGGCCTTTACCAATTATTTACATTTCAAAACACATGCACAAAAAAAAAAAATCTCAGATGACAGTCTTGCATCTGAGGTGCCAGGAAATCGTACAACGAAGCAACAAGTAGCACAACAAATGCACAACTCCAGATCAAGAAAAACCCAGCTGCACGTAGACAAAAATAATTTAGATTGACTGCACCTTATTACTTTACTATATGCGTACATGCAGACACACACTTGCAAGAGACCCTTTCTTAGGAGAATATGACCTAAATGAGAGAAGTAACTGCAGAAGCACAATCAACCCCTCCTGCCCCTGTCCCCCAAATCACAGTGCCTGGGGAGAAGCACTACTCACACTGAAGTGATCTATCACATGCAAAAAGCCTGCTGAAGGAAAGCAAACCTCTAGCTCTCAAAAAAGAAAAAAAGAAAAAAGAAAAACCTATTTCAAATGTCACTGTATTCCTTTTGCACACAGGACCCCGACAGAAGTCATACACAGATTTCTCTCTCACACCGACAGAAGGTAGCCTGGGGAAATCACGGCACGAGACCAGGCAGAGAGTGTCACCCCGGGAACCCCTGGCACGGCGCAGGCAGGACGCTGCCAGCACCGCTGCAAGCACAGCGACACTAACCACCCCTCGGAGCAGCGGCGTCAGCTGCTCTCCCTGTCGTCACCTAACTCGGCACACCCGTCCTCTAAGGGCAACAGCAACTATCCTGAAGTCTGCGGGACCTCTCTTGAAAGATTTTGAAAATGTATTCCTGTAATTAAGTTTAGAATGAAGCACTTAGCTGTAAGAATAAATTAACTCAAACCTTCCTTGCAGCCATTCTAACAGTATTTCTTGTCCTGTGCGCAGCAACGAGAACAGAAGTTCGCGCACAAACCCTCTCCGAGAAGGTACTTCTGGATAATTATCACTAGACTTGGTATTTGCAAACAATTCCAGGACGCAGTTTCTCTGATTTATCTCATTTACAGAGACTTAAACAATATTGCCATTCTCTGTGAATTCACAAAAGGTTTACAAAACACGAGGAATTGTTTAGCTAAATCCCCGCCTGACCAACCGTGAAGAGACCCTACAACATGCATTTATGCCATTACCATGCACACGTGCGTGCTTCCCTACGGCTTGCGGTCCCTGAAGCTACCACTGCCAGAGTCTGAACTCCAACATTTATTTAAGGGAAGGGGGAAACAGAAGCCGACAAGAAGCTTTTCCCTGCGGCACTCTGCCAACACGCTCTAACGTAACCCAGAGGGCCCACAGCCGGGCCATTTGCGTCCAGGACATCCCTGCCCAGGTTACTGGCAAGCGTCTTCTACAGACTGACAACTTGACGAAACCTTCGAGCAGCAGCAATTTCAAGCATTCTGCAAGCATTTTAATAGGGCTGGTACTGTATCAGGGCTGGTTTAGGTCCTACAGTTTCATAATCCACATGTGAACTTAAGAACACAATATAGTATTTGCTCAAAGGGAGGAAAAGGAAGTAGGAAGCGACAACGATGGATATCATATGAATGAGACGATGGACATCGTCCCATTTCTCTTCCGCAGAGAAGGACAAGAGGGACATCAAACAGCCGTAATCAAGAGCTTTTAACTTTCAAAGACAGTTTCAAAGAAAAACAGGGAAAACACAACCTATGCAGAGCCATTTGTCCAGCCAGGTTCACAAAGCTCCGATATCCTGTTCCACTTACCGAAACTTTTTAATACGGTGACAGAAAGGGAAGAAAGATATAACCCACTACTTCGTGGGAGGAAAAAAAATCCCCATGTAACAGAGCAAAGTGAAGCTCTCTCCCACATGTAACGTTTATTCTGCCCTCAGGCACGTTAACAGCACACGCACAGTGCTAACGGCACCTGCTCTTCATCCCCTCCAAGGAGCCAGCCTGACACTTGCCCCCCTTTTTCGCGGGCTGCCTCGTTAGATGTTCCTGACAACCGCTGGGACAAGCTCATCTTTATTGCATCTCTGCCCAGCTCACCCTTGCAGTCGGAGGAGTCACTGAAAGCCTTTCGAAAGGAGACAAGTGCGGCATTCACATTGATTTCAGAGAGCTCCTTTGACACCAGGAGAGCTGTTAGCAGTCTTCTCTGCCTTTCATAAAAGAGAAGGCTACAAGGAAATTCCCAGTAGGACCATCTTCAGCTCTCAAAGCCAGCTCAGACACTCCCTCCTCCCTGCCTGGGAGAAAGCCAGCAGAGTATGAAGATGCTTAAAGCGAAATAAATGAAAACCTCCGCTCTTCCAATCTCCCTTCCAGTTTCTGCCAATCTTTATGCTACATGAGTCACCTCACATCCCCCACCCTGGCCAACAGCAACCTTTGTATCAGCACACATCATTTATTCATACAGCTATTCTTACAACACATTATCAAGGAAATATCCTTCTATGAAAGCAAGGAGGAAAATCCATTTTTCCACTACAAGACTTCAGGCAGATAATTAACGCCTCAGCAGCTCATTTTCTCCTCCGTGAGGTGGCACTGATGCTCGCCTACCTTAGCAAATTCCCACCAGAAACATCTTCAGCTCTCCAAGGATTCAGGGAATAACTCAATAATAATAATAATAGAGGCGCCGAGACGCGGGCAGGTAGAGGGGCTGCTCGCACCCCAAGCCGACAATCACTGCCAAACACCTGCGAAAACCGCACGCAACGCAACAGCCTCTTTACTTGGCGTAAGCACCCGGTTCAGGCCAACGCTTCCCTTCGAGAGAACTGCACGGCGGAAAAAAAGGATGGCCGGTGCTCCTGACAACCCAGAGCGCCCAAAGTCTCCGCTCACGCCGCGGCCGTGCCCCTGCCCCCCCGGCCCCCCGGCCCCGCGTCCCTCCTGCCCAGACAGCGCCGTGAATCCTGGAAACGCAGCCCGTTCTGCTGCCGAGGGAGCGCAGGGCTGGCGGGGCACCGACCCGCGGGCACCCAGCGGCGGCCCGAGCTCTGTCCCGCCTCACTCGCCCCTGCCCTCCTCCGGTGACACCGCCAGCCGCCGCCCGGGCCGCGGGGACACCCCCGGGGAAACGCGGGACGGCTACAAGGCCCCAGGCAGAACCGGGGAGACTTCCCCGGCCAGGGGCCGGCGCAGCCCGCGGGGACGGGGCGAGGGGAGGCGCGGGGGCCGCCGGGGCTGCGGGCTGGGCGCCGCGTCCCTCCCAGCGCGGTGCAGGCCCGACCCGGAGCCCCCCTCTCACAGCGCCCCGCACCGGGGCCGCCCCCGGGCCGCGCCGCCTGCCCGCGCCGGCCGGGCCCGACCGAGGCCGAGGAGGAGGCGGGGGGGGGGGGCAGGGGCGGGACGCGGGGCCGCACCGGGACCGGGCCGGGCCCCGCCGGCCGCTCAGGCCGCCGCACTCACCATCGCCGCCGACGCCGCCATCTTGGATCCACGTGTCGGGGCGGACGTCAGCGGAAGCGGCGCACGGTTGGCTGCGGGGCTTATCGCCATGGCGACAGCGGCCTCGGCGGGCCGGGGCTCGGGGCTGGGCCGGACGGCGGAACTCCGTGCTGCCGGTGCAGGCGGTGCCGGGGCTGGGCCGAGCCCAGCCCAGCCAGCCCAGCCAGCCTGACTGCCGGGCGGGGCGGATCGGGGCCGCCGTTCCGGTGCCCAGCGGGTCTCCGGTCCTGCGGAGCCGGCCGGGGAGGGGGCGGCCAGCGCCGCCATCTTTGCTGAGGGCAAGCGGCCTTCGCGCGGAGGGTGGGCGCGACGCCGTGGGTGCCATGTTCGGTGCGGGCGCTGAGGCGGCGGGGCCGGGAGGCCCGGAACGGCCCGGCCCGGCCCGGTCCCTCCGGTCCGACGCCCCCGGGCCTGCCCCGAGGGGCGCTGGGGGCCCCCAGCCTCGCCCCATCCGCCTCCCCCTCCCCACCCGTGCTGGGGAACGTGAGGAAAGGCCAAAAGACGAGAGGTTTATAAATACTTTATTGATTACAAAAAGAAGCTTCCAAGCTGATATAAAAGCATACGAGCAACGGTGTTTGCCTCTTTGTACGAGGAAAATATAATCACAGGCCCAGAAGCTCCCTGCTGTAAGAGGTACAGGGCACTCTTAAAAAAATACTACTTCCTCCTTTTCCCCAAATAGCCCATCATTAAATACTAAAAATAAACAACAACATAAAAAGGAGCGCGTAAGGAATGCCGGGCTCGTTGCTGATACTGCAAAGGCCCCAGTAGACATTAAATCACGCCTGCGAGCGGAGCAGCGGGGCTTTGCCGCAGAGGGAGAGGGGCTCCTTGGGCCGGGGCTGGGGCAGGCGGCGGCCGGCGTGGGGCTGCCCGTGGCTCGAGAAGTTCCTCCTGAGGCAAGCTGGAGGGGCGATCCATCCAGGGCCGGCCTTGTAAAGCCCCGTCCATGTCCGTCCGTACCCTGCGGCACGCGCTGCCCACCTCGCCGGCACAGCCTCCCCAAAACTTGCGCTCTGCAGAGGGGGCACCACGAAAAATATCTTGGGAAGGAAACCCAGGAGGGCGAGGAGACGTGTTTCTGCCACGCTTGACGTTCCAAAGCCAGGGTCCTGCGCCGAGGACGAGCCGACGCGCTGCATCGCAGCATGCCCCGGTGGGAATCCACTGGGATTTCCCTGACACGCAGGGACCGGGGGACGTGGGCGCTGCACAGCACGCCTGGAGCATAACGGCATTTCGCCGAGGCCATTGCAGCTAAAGCACCTACTTCCGCAAAACAGCATGATAAGATCTCAGAAGAATTAAAAAAAAAAAATAATAATCTGGTGTTTTTTTTTTCCTTTGTAGCTGAAACAGGCCCAGCCCCGTCCCTCCTTGCGTGGTGCTGCCAGCGCAGGCAACTACCGTCCAGCCAGCGCTTCCCGGAGCAGCTGCCTCACGGGCACTCAGGCACGTGTGAAAGGCACAAGGTACGGCCCCGCGTCGCTTCTCCCTCTGTCCGGCAGCCCCAGAGGCTGGCCTGAGCGTGGCTTCCTCCTGCCCCCTGCTTCTAGCCCAGCCACACCAGGAAGGCTCTGGTGCCTGGGCCAGGCTGGCAGAGGAAGGCGTGCGCAGGCAGATCACGAGTGGGACAGGGAAGAGCGGGGTGCGTGTGCTCGCTGCCGCGAACACGGCGGACGTAGTGCGGGGTACCCGCTGTCTTCACCAAGCTTCCTGCGTTACGGCTGCTGCTGATACTGGCCCTCTGTTGCAGTAAAGAAATCCTCCAAAATGCTCTGCGTGTACTCGAAGGTGGGACGATCCTCCGGTTTGGTCTTCCAGCATCTCATCATAATGTCATACAGCTCCTCGGGGCAGTTCTCTGTACGGGGCATCCGGTACCCGTGCTCCAGGGCCCTGATCACCTCCACACTCGACATCCCTGGAGAAACGGGGCAGGACAGGCGAATGTTTCATGGTTTATCACTGATTTCGTTAATAGGCAAAAACACCCAAACCCCAAACTACCCACCCTTTGGGCAATGTCATGAGGAAGAAAAAGGAGAGGTTAGAGGGGCTGGGAAGGGGGAACTCCTACTCCTGGTCAGGGAAACATGCGGACAACCGAGATGCTGAGTTAGTTGTAGCATGCAGTTTTGTACCCCAGTTGAGCAGATCAGATGGGAATTCTAATCGTTTTGTATACATTTCAAAAAAATAAAGGCTATACTTCTCCATCTGCTGAGTCTTTAATGAGCCATTCCTTCCCATAAAAATAAGTTAGTGTGATGGCAGAACTGGTCCTCCAGAACAACCCTTTATGCCACCCCAGATCCTTCATGGTCAGTTTGTGGCAACGTTTACTTTTCTTGTACAGAATAATTTCCTGTTGAAAAAAGGTACTGAAGTAACGATTAGTATAAAATATCGGGCAGTTCCTAACGATGAGGATTTACAGATTGCTCGAGCCTTCCCAAAAACACCTGGCCCAGCTATCAGCCCTGAACTGATGTGCTGCTTCCAAACGTGCTTAACCACGGGTTGGTGCTGTGACGCAAACTCGTGAGCCACGAACCTGCGGTGTATGATACCCGCTCTCCCAGGGCCATGCAGTACACCCTGGGGCAAGTCAGTTACCCTCTCACATTAAAGACATGATCTTCTATTTTAGAAACGGAGAGACCAGTTCTTTTAGAGATCCTGACTACTGTTGGTTTCCCACGGAGCGGGAGGAGCTCAGGACCTCCTTGCAGGATCAGCCCCAAGGCAGTAAATAGAGTAGCTGCCCTTCTCCCCAAAGCAGTGGGCACCCCAAAGTCGTCACTACCTGGACCCATTTTGTGGGCTCCCCAGAGGAGATGTCCCAACTCTGCTTTGTGTAAACCGAGAAGAGGGGGCCCATGTCACATCGGCATGGATTTCAGGTCAGTGAAAACAACTGGTGTCCACTGAGGGCTCCCAGGGAGAAAAATCCTCCTAATTACCCATCCTAGGAGAGCTCTTGTCCAAACACTAGCTGTAGCTAAATGAGTAGTGCAGACTGCTCGGAGACTGCCTCGTGCTCTGGGCTCCTCTCCATGGCTCACAGACAAAATTCCCATCTTGAGACCACGTGCTACCGTCTTTGAGCTCTGCTCCCAGCGTCAGACTTGGATTTCTCGCCATTCCCTCTGTTTTCAGCGATCTAACTTCGTGGAGAAACAGACCCCATGGATGGGGCCCAGAAGGTGGAGCTGTCTGTTGGAAACAGATCAGAGGAGGCATTTCACCTCCTTACCTGGGTATGGGATGCGCCCGTAGGTAATGATCTCGGTCAGGAGGATCCCAAAGGACCAGACATCTGATTTTATAGTGAAAGATCCGTAGTTGATGGCTTCTGGTGCAGTCCATTTAATGGGAAACTTGGCACCTGGACACAGAGATCCAATGGGAAACATGAGCTCTAACCCAAATGCTGAGAAACTGGTAGTGAAATACGGGAAACAAGAAAAAAACCAAAACAGAAGAGGAAGATGTGAAGCGATGCAAATGAGAGGAGCTTCCCTCATCTGCCTGTTTACACATCACTGTCCCTCCCGGGGTCCTTGCCGCCAAGGTTACGCGCTGATAAGTGGCTCTGAGGGAACCCCACAACCCTTCACCATCTCAGAAAGCGGCCGGCCGCCCCCAGCAGCTCCCGCACCTTCCCGGGCCGTGTACTCATTGTCTTCAATGACTCTGGCCAGTCCAAAGTCTGCAATCTTGCACACCAGCATTGCCGACACCAGAATATTGGCAGCTCGCAGGTCTCTGTGGATGTAGTTCCTCTTCTCGATAAAAGCCATTCCTTCTGCAATCTGTAAAAAGGGGAAAGAGAAAAATGCAAAGAGGCTGTTTGAAATAACACAACCCCCCCCTCAACGTGACTGTTACCAGGAATGGAAAGAGGTTAACTGCTTCTGGCCGGCGCTTGGGAAGGGGGTGAAAGGAGGCTGAGTCACAGCAGGAGATGTGACTGACGCTCCTGCCTGGGAACCACTCTCCGTGCAGGGAATCCCTTGCAGAAGGGGTCAGGGTTTGGGTCACCAGCCCAACACCACCCGTTTAAGCCCACGTGTGAGAAAAGCAGCAAGAACTGCCATCCGAGGAGCTGACGTGGTCACGAGCAAGTGTCTGTGGATGTCCACGGGGCAAGGTGTAACTGCTTCATCCGTAGCCATGCAGACGTGGAGTAAATCATTCTCCGTTCAGAGGAGACGTGAGATCAGTCTCCAAATACATCAGCAACGGCTTGAGAGAAGCAGGGAGTAAACTATCCTCTCTCTCTACTAAGGGAACAACAAGCGGACTTTAATTGCTGCAGCGAGGGTCGGCCAGCATCGCAGAGCTTCCTTGGTGAGGACAGAAAAGCACGGTGGTGGGTCGCCCAGGGAGGGTGGGGAGATGCCTGGGGTCTTCAAGGATAGTTTGTGAAGAGTCAGGCCTGCCTGGGGGCAGGACGGCTGGGACGACCCCCGAAATCCCCCCCGCCCCCAGCTCTGTCTTCTGAAGTCTCTGCACTCAGTGGCTGCAACAATGCAGAAACGACCCGGTGTGTGCACGACCAACCCCCAAATTTGTGCCAAATTACCCCATGCCTGGATGCTACCAGGGGAAGGGGCCGGAGCAGCCGAGGGGAAACTGCCCCCCGTCCCCGTCACACCCACGCAAGCCGGGCCAGGGTAAGGTGCAGTTGCTCACAGAGCTCTCCACACAAAATACAGAAGTAAACAAGCACTGCAAGAGCAGGAGGATTATTTCCATGACCACAGACACAGTTTTGCTCGCGGTGACTCAGCCCCAGCACAAGCCTGGGTGCCAGGCTCACTAGCTGCCTGCCTGCCTGCAAGCCTGCTGCCTGCACATGAAAGAGCTTCAGCCTTTGCTCCTCAGTGCTGCAGAAAGCGGCCCCTCTGAGCTACGGAGCCGAGCCGGGCGGTTTGCAAGAGCCAGCTTGCTGGGAACAGATGGCGTGCGCGAGCGCGCAGCTGATCAGCAGACCCTGGCACAGCCGGCTCGAGCAGCCAGGGACCTGGTCTAAGCCCCCGGGGTCTGGGCTCCCATCCTGGCTTTCCTGTTGCTCAGGTACCTCTACGAATTATTTCATAGAGGTACCAAGCTTAGCTCAAAGGGTCCCTGGATTCGGCCAGCTTCTGGGGACGCTGCAGAAGCAGCGGGGACAAGACAGTGGTTGCACAAATGATTGCACACACGAAGCTAGATGTGTAACAGCACGCTCAGCTGTACTCAAAAGCAGCTCCTGAAAATATCCCCAAAACAGTTTTCACCGAGTCCCCCTGCCTCTCCAGCTGCTTTCCCCCAGCCCCTGACAGCCCTTTGCCAGGTAGATGGTTTTAATGAACCACAAACCTCCCGCAGGCATTGCTGTGGGGTAACGTAACACGCCACGCTCCCTTCTAGAAACCGTGCCCAGCTCAATCTCCCGGGCACTGTGAACGCAGCAAAATTGTGCTGCAGATTTCCTATCAAACCCATGAGGCTCAACGCTGCCGCAGCCGGGGTGGGTGCTGCCCAGGGGCGCAGCCCGAGCCGGTGTAAAACGCTGCCCTGGAGCACCGCAGCTGGTGCCGGGGGGGGGGGGGCACGGGGTGGGTGTGCGGCCGCGCAGCGTTTTGTGGGGCTTTTGCGAAGTTTGCAGACGAGGCCCTGTCGCACAGAGCGTGTTGTTTTGCAGGTAACCATCGCATCCGCAGCGATGGATAGAAATCCATAGCTTTGCCATGGCGGCTCCCCGGGGGAGCCCTGGGCTCAGACGGGCCACGCAAGCAGCACCCACAGGTCCTGGAGAAGGGACCGTGCAAACGTGAGCAGTGAAAACAAGCTCCGACCCTCACCCCTGTGACTTCCACAAAGCACAGCGGCACCGCGGGCTGCGAGGGCTGCAGCCCATGGGGCAGAAACCACGGCGGCCTTAGAAGACGCAGGTTTCCTGGCTCCTCGGAAGGACCAGCCCGGCCATAACCCCTTGGGCTCCGTGCAGCAGTTAGGCTGGGTGCTGCAGTTAACGGGCTAACGGGAAGGAAGCCGCCACTTCTCCTTTCGCACAGAGCTGCTCCTGCGCAGGCAGCCGGACCGGGATGGCGAGCAGGCAGCCAGCTGCCCGCAGGGCGCGAAGGCAGCGCCGCAGGCAAACCTCGCCGGCTCCTTCCCTGCATCCCCACCACCCCCAGTGTCTGCCTGTTCAAACCAGGCTCCTGGTTGGCACTGCCCAAGTCCCAGGTAAGTTCTCGGGCTCCTCGATCCCCTCGCCCGCCCTTCTCGGGGGCAAGGGGGAGCGGGGAGCTGGGGAAGGTCTGCTCCCTCCTCACCTGGGCAGAGAAGTCGATCAGCTTCGGGAGCGGCTGCTTGTTCCCCTCGTCGCTCTTCAGGAAATCCAGCAAGCTCCCTGCGGACAGGGAAGGGTGCCGGGGCTGACGGCTCAGCCGGAGCCTGCGCCCACCCTCAGGGTGGCACGGGTCCTGTGGGTGGCACAGGGTCCCAGGGAGCCGAGCACAACGCAGGGACTCAGTCAGGAAACACACCTGACCCCCCCACCCCACTCCATGGATCGGGCAGAGGGGCAAGCCCCGCTGCCGGCTCCCTCCTGCCTTGTGGAGCACTCCTCCTCGTCGGCCCCCCCCGTCCCTCCCTCTGCCAGGGCTGTCACTGCATCCCCCTGCCCGGCACCCTGCCCCAGCACCCTGCCCCAGCACCCTGCCCCAGCACGCTCGGACACGCAGCAGCAGGAGCTGGTGCAGAGCCCGCGGCCGAGCCCGGGGATGCAGGAGGGGTTGATCCTGCACCATCCCTGGGGTATCCAGGTACCGCCGCTGGGCCTGGCCCACGGCGACCGCGCAGGGACGCGGGCAGCACCTTTCTCCATGAACTCGGTGATGATGTAGATGGGCTCCTCCTTGGTGACCACCGCGTGCAGCTTCACCAGCTTGTCGTGCTGCAGCGTCTTCATCAGGTTCGCCTCCTCCAGGAAGGCGTCCACAGACATGCTGCCCGGCTTCATCGTCTTCACCGCCACCTTGGTGTGCTTGTTGTAGGTAGCTGCGGGGCGGCACGACAGACCATTCCCAGGCTGCCCAGTGCCCAGACACTGGGAGCACTGGATTTTGCAGCCAAAGCACCCAGTCCTGCAGACGGAGCTGCTGCACAAGGGCTGGAGACCATGCGCAGCCCAGGGCACCCAGCCCTGAGCAGTCCTTGCATTAAGGCCAGGGCCACCTCCACTTCCCCGTGCTCCTCTCCCGCGGGTCGCTCCCATCCTGCCTCTTCCACCCTGCCATCCCTCCACCTCCTCTTCCATCCCTCACCCTTCCTCCTTCATCATCACTTTCATCTTCCTCCCAGCTGCATCCCCCTCGCTCTCACCCATCCACACTTCTCCGAACTGCCCGGCTCCCAGCTTTCTCTCCAGCCTCAGCGACTCCCGAGGGATCTCCCAGGCATCCTTCTCCCAGGGTTTCTGTGGTTTGGGCACGCAGCAGGGGTGGGTGAGCTTCTGGCACAGCCCGTCGCTTTGCCCTGCCGGGGAGCACCGAGAGCCATCAGCCGCCCTGTCTCACCGGCCGCTTCGCGCTTCGAAGCGGAGCCCACGGCAGCCTCTGTGGCCGCGGGGCACGTCCTGGCACCACGCGCCCCACTGCAAACACTGGGGACACGGTGAACAGCGGCCATCGCAGCCCGGCCCTGCCAGCATCGCTCTACCCTGCCGGGTATTACTGCACCACACTGGCGCAGCCAGGGCACCAGCTCGCCTGGGGAGCGGGAGTCCCGGGCACCGCGGGCATTCGGGGACACCGACACCCACAGCTGTGACAGCCAGCAAGGCAGCCACCGCAGCAGGAGAAGGTCCGAGAGTCGCTGCATCCCACAGCGGGAGCCCAGCGGTGATGGGCAGGAGCCCCTCGGCCTCTGCACGCCCCTGTTTGCCCGGCGGCTGCTCGGCTCAGGGACAAAGCCCCCTCTGGGATGGGGGGGCCGGGCACCCCAGGGCTCACCCTTGTAGTACTGGACCAGCTCCTGCAGCGTATCGAAGCTGCTGCGCGGGGAGATGTAGAAGCCGCCGCTATCCAGCGTCCGGATCTTGTAATGCTTCACCGTGCCGCCCTGCAGGTCGTCCCCGTCCCGCACCGAGAGCGAGTAGCAGCCTGTTTGGGGAGGGGTGAGCTGCCAGCCCCTGCGCGGGGGGCACGTCCCCACTGCGCCCATCCACCCCGTGCTCGCGGCACGCACGGTGCCATCGCCCGGCAGAGCCACCACTGCAGCCCCCGTCCCCACCGTGCTGCCACCGCCCCCTCGGCCCCAGGCACGAGGCCAGCTACGCCTGCACCCCAAACACCGAAAGCAGCCTCAAAGGGGCATGTCCCCCCCCCCCGTCCCCGCCATAGGGCTCAGACACGTGGCAGCACCACAGGCTCTTGCGGGGACACTCGCAGCAGGAGCACGGGACCCCGAGTCCCTGCCCCACAGCAAAGCAGAGCCCCCGGGCTGGGGAGGCATCTCCCGAGCATCTCTGCGAGGCACGTGTGGGGCAGCCGCTCCCCACCGCTGCGCTGCGGGCACCCCTCCGGACCTTTTGTCGTCTCGCTGTCCCGTATCATGAAGGACCCGATCACGTTCCCGGGGCCAAGGAGCTGCCGCTCCGCATCCTTCCGGCTGATGCCCTTGAAAAACCACCTGCAGCAGAAACAAATGAACCAACGAACGCTGCCGGGGCTGGGAGAGCTAAGGCTGGCGGGGGTCAGGGCTGGGGGCAGGAATGGGGCAGGAGCGGGGACAGCTGCGGTGGGGGAGCACGGGACCGCGCGGGGCCGGGATGTGCCACCGAGGGATGGACTCACTCCTCCGTCTCCAGTGAGTCGGCTCGGGCAACGTAGTTGCTGGGGATGAAGCCTTCGCGCCCCGTCACCAGCGACCGCGCTTGCCACCACTCCCCTGACCTGCGACAGAAATAGCATTGGGTCAGCCCGCGGCACCCGGCACTGGGCACTGCCGGCTCCTCCAGGGGCAAATGCCAGAAAAAATCCCCAGCAGGGCCACGCAATCCTTCAGGAGACACCGGGGCGGGGGGACGCTGGCAGCACTTACTCCTCCAGCACCTTCAGCCGCTCCCCTTTCTGGAAGCTCAGGTCCCCAGTGTGCATCGCCTCATAGTCATAGAGCGCCAGCACCACGCTGTCCCCCGAGCCTGCAGCGAGGGAGCTCCCTGGGCACCCCTCCCCGTGCTGGGACGGGGTGCTTGGCCACCCGCCATGTGCAGCCAGGACCCCGGCCAGGACCCTTGCAGCACCCAGCGCCTCCATCTTCATCGTGCCACGGCCACGTCTGGCCTTCGAGGAAGCCCAGAGCTCCCGTCCCGCCGGGACCGGCAGTGTTCAACCCAGGTGGGAGAGGACCCAGCCACGCTCCCCCCACACGCTCCCGCCTCGTGCACCCACTTGCAGCCCCCCTGTACCTACCATCCTCAGGTGGAGAGATGGCCACGTCGGGGACATTATTGTTCTGGAAAGTGGGACAAAACCAGAGAGTAACATCGCGGGTGGCAGAGACTTGTACCCCATGGGGGTCTCGGCCCCACTGTGGTCCCAGCCCCCAGCAGCAGCGGCAGGGGCAGGAGGGCACTCGAGGGGCAGCGCCAGCACCACCCGACACACCAACCTGCCCAGCACCAGCATCTCTGTCCCCTTGCGACACCTTCATTTTTCTCTCCCTTTTTCCATAATTCCTTGATTCCCATCAGGTTCGCTCTGTGCTTTGCCCCAGCATGGACTGGGCTCCCATCCCATGGCCAAGCCCCCCAGCGCCTGCAGCCGGCCCCGCGCTCCGTGCTGGCAGCTCCGGCAAGGAGAGGGGCTGAGCCCCCCGCGATGGCTCAGCCCTGCGCCCCCGGCTCACTCGGCGGCTCCCACTCACCCTCCTGTTGGTGGCCGTGGGGTCCTTCACGTAGTGGCCCTGCTGGAAGCCAGGGCCGGGGTCGAGGTCAGTTTTTATCATCTTCTCTTGGATGCCAGCTTCCTTTGACTTCACGCAACCCATCCTGCAGCCAAGGGAGGGGAAGTGAAGCTGTTGCAACAGAGGCAAAAGCCCTGCTCCAGCCCCGCTCCCAGCACCTCCTGCCCGGCATGGCACGGTGCTGGCACACGGCATGGGCCCACAATGCCCACCCGGCTGCACTGCTGTGGGCAGGGAGGGCTCCACTCCCCCGATGGAGCTGAGGTGGGTGGCAGCCGCAGGGCGCCGGGGTGCCCAGCAAGGTGCACGGTGGTGTGCTGGAGAGGAAAAGGGATCTCCCGGTGCAGAGAAAGGAGAAGTCACAGGAGGTGAATTTTGGGCAGGCAACAGTGGCTGCCATCGAGCAGCTTCACAGCCCTTCCCCGAAAAGGCCTTTCCCGGACAGAGGTGCAGGCACTGAGCATCGTGGCGGGAGAGAGCCGCTCGGCGTGTTCTGCAAAGCGAGACCTTCGTCATGGAGGGGCTCCCCCGCAGCTCAGGGCTCCCCACCCGGCACTGCTGGTGCTTGTGGCTGCCCTGTCCCTCGCTGTGGCCGTGGCCCCTGTGCTGCTGTGGGTCACCGCTTCTCCACCGCGCTCCCTGGCTGCTCTCTGCCAGGGTGGAGCTGCCTGGAACAGCCACCAGCCCGGGGCGAATGCAAACGCTCAACTTTCTCCAGCTCCCCAAGAAACATCAGCAGGAAAACCTGCTGCAAGAAGCAGCGAGCGCGGGGGAAACCCCCTGCAAAGGCACTTCCCTTGTCCGGGGGAGACCTTGGCGCAAAGAAAGGAGAAGGTGCCGGCGGTGACAGCGAAGGAGGAAGCTCAGGGCTGAGCGAGGCCCTGCGACGTGCACAGCACCAACGGCCTCACTGGGGGAGCAGCGGGGCACCAGCAGCACCGCCTCGCTCCCACGGCCCTCGAGGGACATTGCTGTCACCTCCCAGCCACCCCGCCATCACTCCGTGTCCTTCCCAGCGTGCCGAAGCCTCGGCCGGCACTGCTCCCCAGGGCAGAGCGGGAGCAGCAGCGGCAGCCCCAGACAGCACGTCCCCCTCACCAGGGATGCCCCAGGCTCAGGCTCGGGACCAGCCGCTGGCAAAGCCCAGTGCCGGATCCATCCTGGCAAACCCACACAGCGCCTGGCTGAAACACAGCCACGGCCCGTGCCGGCACTGCGGCAGGTATTTGCTCTGCCCGTCCCGCACCGGGTCAGAGCATTCGGCCCTACAAAGCACAAACACCTCTGGGGGGTCCAAGCATCCCGCAGCCACCCAGCCCCACGGCATCCCAGTGCACCACCACACGCAGTGACCGGGTGGCCGTGGCTTTCCCGCCGGCTCCTGCGGCACAGTGCTGAGGCCTGCCAGCACAGGGAACACCGGTGGGAGCAGTCGTTCCTGGTGCGTCCCACCCCGGAGAGCTGTGTCCTGCAGCCCGTGCGGCTGTCCCCAGCCATGGGGACCAGGTGGGATGGGGTGAGCCCATCGCTTCGAGAGCGCGGCTGCCTGCCGCCCCGTGCCCTTGCTGCCCCGTGCCCTCGCTGGCGGGGCAGGCGGTGGCAGGTCCCTGACAGCCCCTGCAAGGCCACCGGTAGGGATCACCTCCCCGGGACAGCACCGTGCCCCCCGGGGACACCCCGGCATCGTCTCCCCGCCGCCCTCGGGCATCACCTCCGCCCCGGGCACCCAGGGGCCGCTGCACCGAGCGGGGCCGGCACAGAGACAGACCAAGGCAGCGGCGGCTAGCCCGGGGCAGGGACCAACCGACCGGGCTGCCCGGGACCGGCAGCGGGGCTCCCCCTCCCCGGCCCCGCCGCCCTCGGGGCTCCGCGCACGGCTCTGCTCCACTCTCACCTCCGCCGCCGTCCCGGGGCACGTCCCGGTCCCGGTCCCGGTCCCGGTCCCCGTCCCGGAGCCGGGGCTGCTGCCGCCGCTGTGCTCCGCCCGGCTGCTCGCCCGCCGCCCCGCCCCGCCCGCGCCGGTGAGACCACGCCCCTCCCCGGTAAGACCACCCCCCTCCCCCGGTAAGGCCCCGCCTCCCGGGGCCGTCCCGGGGCCGCGGATCCCCCCGACTCCATCGGTGCTGCCCGACGGGCGGGCGCGGCCGATACCTCCCTGCGCCGGCCCCGGGGGGGCCCAAACCGGGATGGGAGTGGGGACCCCCATCACACACCGAGCGGGACCCCCCCGGTCCCAGCAGGACCCCCGTGGACCCAGGGCAGCAGAACCAGCTTTCAAGGGCACCCGTGCTGCCCGCAGGGACACCCCGGCCCGTCCCGGCCCCCGCTGCCGTCAGGGTCGCTTTTACACCCTCCCGATGGGTGCCAGAGCCCTTCCCTCCACCCGCAGCCCCCGGGAGCCTGGAGGGATTTGGGGCCCAGCACCCCAGAGCGGCCCCCGGGGCTGTTTCCTCGCCGGCGCGGGGCCGTGGGTGGCAGTGGGGGGCACGGGGCGAGCGCAGGCTGGCCACGGTGCGAGCCTGCTTCTCTGTCCCCAGGGAGGAGAAAAGAGGAAACCCCTGAGTGTTGGCCCATGACGGGGTGCAGGGTATGGGGGGGTGCAGGGCACGGCAGGGTGCAGGGCACGGCGGGGTGCAAGGCATGGCACCCATGCTGTACAGCCCAGCTCTGAGGGGCCGGGGCAGGGGTCATGGGCTTTGCTGTGTCTCTCCTGGCGCTGGTGTTCCCGTGCCAAAGGTCCTCCCGGGCCCCCTCCCCAGCCCCCTGGTGCTCCAGCCTTTGCTCTGCTTCACCCAGAGCACCCCTGAAGTTGGGACGGGGACGGCAGCAGCAAAGGCACCCGCGGCTCCACCGTGACACCGACCGTCGCGGGCAGGCAGGGCCAGGCCCGGCCTCTGCGCTGGTGCCGCAGAGGAAGTGGCAGGGTGGCAGGTGCCTCGCTTGCATGAGGATTTGCATATGTAAATTTTTTAAGCAAAAAAATTAATTGCCGCAGGTAGCCCCAGCGTCTGCCTGCCCACGCACCGGCCCGGGGCTGCAGCACTGTCCCACAGCCCCTGCTGAGGGACAGTGGCCGGGGGACATCGGCCGGGGAACATTAGCCATGGGACATTGGCTGGGGCACAGTGGCCGGGGGCCATCGGCCGGGGGCCAGCTGGCCGGCGGGGAGCGTGGCCCGGTCCCTCGGTGGCGGGAGGGCTGCGGGGCGGCGCTGCAGGAAGCCGGGTCCCGGGGCAGGAACTTCCTTTTGTGAAACACCCGCGGCCCCGCAGCCGGCCCGGGTGTCGCAGGGACGTCGCTCATGGGAATGGGGGACGGCTGCCCGCGGCATGGCCCCTCGCACCGGGACGCTTGGCAGCAGGACGGGGGACCCAGCGCCGCAGCCCCTGCTCAGAGCATCCCCGGGGCTGCGGGGGCTCTCGGGTGCTTTCTTGGCAGGAACAGCCTTCCCCGCTGCTCCCCCCGTGTTGGAAGGTGAATGCTTTACTGGGGTGCGCCCAGGCCGGCAGCGCAGGCAACCAGCCCCCCCATCCCAGCACACCCTCGCTGGCCCCTCACGTTGCTCTGAGCTCCCCGGGGTCCCACGCTACCAGGAGCGTCTCCTGGGGCCAGCCTGGCACAGCCGGGAGCACCCCGACTCTGGGAGGGACCTGCGTGTGGCAGCGGGGTGGACAGGGTGCCCAGCCCAGCAGTGGCACGGTGCCTGGCGGGTCTGCGAGCAGCCCCCCGCCCCGGCTCACCCCTGGCCACAGCAGCCCCCCCGCCCCGGCTCGCCCCCCACCGCAGCAGCGCCCACGCCCCAGCACAGCCTTTCCTCAGGGAAGAACTTGCTCCTCTCCCAGCCCCGGCATTTAATTGCAATCTGCAGAAATTACAGCACATGGCGCTGCCGGCCAGGGGCTCCCCCACTGCCACGGCTGCCCTTCGATGCCATCAGCCCTGCCAAGAGTTTCCAGGGCGGTGCAGAGCCCCTGTCCCCTCCCACAGTGACAAAGGGGGGGGACAATGTCCCCCCTCCCAGGCATCGGGGCAGAGCTGGGCACCTGGCAAGTCTGGGCTTGGAGGTGCAGCACTGCATCAGCGAGCGGGGAGGGAACTGCTGGGTTTCGGCACTCTCTCACAGGTAGTTGTCCTCTTCCTCCTCCTCCTCCTCTTCCTCGTCCCGCGCCAGCGCCTCGATGTCGTGGGTGATGTCCGTGATCATGCGGTTAAAGGACTCGGACTCGGAGCGCAGGGACCAGCTGTCGTAGCTGCGCACGGCCGAGGCCGACGTGTTGCTCATGCTGCGCTTGATGCGGCCGAAGCTGTCGGTGAGGATGCCGCCCTCCCGGATGCCGATGCTCTCCAGGAAGGTCTCGAAGTACCCGATGTCTTGGTCGGGGATGAAGGGCCTCATTCCTGCCATGGGTGCTGTGAGCCTCGGGGTGACCCTGCCCCGGTGGGCAGTGCTGGGGCACGATGCCGGCCAGCCCCGCCGGCTGCTTGCAGCCATCCCATCCCCTGCAAGCAGCTGGGTCCCAACACCCCCCGGAGCACACCCGGCACCAGCACCCCATCCCCAAGGGATGCACGGACATCGCCAGGGTGACACGATGACACAGGGTGGCTGCAGCGGGAGCCCAGACACTCACCCAGGAGGAGGAATTTCCTGCGGTCCCCGTAGAGGCGCAGGAGCTCGGCGCAGTACTCCTGCACCGGCGTGCCCAGGCGGTACTCGCGGAGCAGGAGGGCGAACTGCTGGATCTCCTGCGGCGACAGCTTGTTGCGCAGCTGCGGTGACATGGGGACGGGTCGGGGTTGGGGACACGGGCAGCGCACAGCCCCGGCCCCCACAACCTGCGCCCAGCTGGCTGCTCTCTGGCGCAGGGGGCTCAGACATGCCCACTGCCCCTGCTCCCTGGCCGCCGGCACTGAGCAGGGCCCCTCGCCCGTCCCCGCGCCCGCACCGTCACCATGTAGTCCTGCAGCTGCTCCAGCCCCGTGCCGCTCTGGTCGCTGCCGCTGCAGGCGGTGGCCAGGCTGTGGTGGGACCGGTGGAAGGAGGGTGAGGAGGCGCCGCTGTAATACGCTTCAAAGGTCTCGTGGGAGCCGTTGCTGCGGGAGGACGGGGGTCAGCAGGTCCCAGCACCCCTTGGGTGCCCGCCTGCCCCCCCAGCTGCACGGCACCCACCATCGGGCAGGGCTGGGTCATCTCTGCAGCCGGGACAAGCACCCATCCCAGTTGGAGAGGCACCCACCCTAGGGCAGGGGCACCCACCCGGGTGGAGGGGCACCCTGGGGAAGCCAGACTCACAAGGAGCTGCAGCAGCTGAAGTCGGCATCGTAGCCGTACGTCCCATCTGTGCGGCAGCTCTCGCCTGGGGAGGGGGAGACGAGGTCTCAGAGCGGGGCCAAGCCTCTGCCGTGGCACCTGCCCCCCGCGCTGTACCCGCGCACCCCTGCCCGTCAGCCCCGTGCCACCCCGCTCGGTGTCCCCGTCCCTGTCCCCAGCCACTCACTCCGGCTGGAGAGCCAGGGCCGCGTGGGCGTGGAGGTGTAGTGGAACCCGGCGCGGTCCACGCACTCGATGCTCTGGTCCCCGTAGATGATCTGGAAGACCTGGCAGATGAGCGCGCAGGACTCCTCGGCGGCATCCTGCAGCGGGAGGGAGGGAAGGAGGAAGCACGGGTGGGCGGGCGGGTGGGTGCCAGTGGGTGGCCATGTGCCGGCGGGTGGGCACACGCCGGTGCCGCTCACCCTGTTGGGCACGGCGAGGATGATGAGGTTGGAGTAGGCGTCGGGGCAGGGCTCCTGGGGGTCCAGGGGATTGCTGCCGGCGTGCCGCCGCTCCCAGCTGCCGAAGCCGGTGCCACGCTCCCAGCTGCCGCCGGCGGTGCCGGCCCGCCGCCGCTCCCAGCTGCCGCCGCAGGGCTGCCGCCGCTCCCAGCTGCCCGAAGGCCGCCCGCGTTGCCGCCGCTCCCAGCTGCCGCCCCGCCGCCGCTCCAGGCTGCCGCCCTGCCGGCCCTCCTGCCCGCCCCGCGCCGCCCGCCAGTCCAGGCTGCAGATGGTGTGCCGCCGCTCCATCGGGCCCCCCAGCCGCCCCCCCTCCGGCCACGAGCCCCCCGGCCGCTTCTCGGCGGGGAAAGCCTCCGGCATGCCCACCGGGGCTGCCTCGGGATGCGCTCCGGCGGGGACCGGGTCCACTCCCAGGCCTGGGGCGGCGAGGAGAGACTGAGCATCAGTTGTGGGGGGCTGCGCTGCCCAGCCCACCCGGCCCCAGGCCCTGCCCTGGCTGCCCCGTCCCACCGGCCAGGCGGGATGCAGAGGGGTGGGGGTGGTGGGGTGGGGATGGGGGAGCCCCAGTGGGTTTGGGGGCAGCGGGGCTGGGGCAGGGGGATTAGAGGCAGCGGGGCAGGGGATTAGCAGACCGCTCCGTGTGCAGGCTGGAGCTCAGCCTGGTGCAGCCCCCTCCCCGGGGACCCTGCCTGCGGCTGGCAGCTGAGCCCGGGTTTGCTGATCAAAGCGCCGGAGCCCCCGCGCCCCTCTGGGGCTCCATGTGCCGGGGGGGGGACGGGGACGGGGGTCGCTTCCAGCCTCCTCTCCTCTTGCCATTAAAGGTAACTGGGGCTGGGAGCGCAGCTGGGACCTGCCTGCCGGGGCAGCGGGGAGCCCGAGGCAGTGCCCCCCTCCAGCCCCGGGGAAGCGGACCCCCGCCGAGCCGGGGGGGGGCAACGCGGGCTTTTGTGCTCGGCCCGTGCTGCCGCCTTGGCCGGACCTGACACTTCCCCATCACCCCCCAGGCTCCGACCCCTTGTGCCCTGGGGACGCCGGGTGCTCAGCGCCGGCTGTGCCATGGCCAGTGGCCCCGGCCGGACTCCCGCACCGGTTTTGAGGATGAGGAGGTGCAGGGCGTCGTCACGCAGGTAGGACGCTGCGGCGATCTCGTGGGTGGGGATGCGCAGGATCAGCTCCTCGTTGTCGCGCCAGGTGAGCAGGAGGCAGCGTGCGGAGAGGCTGAGGATGCTGTCCTGCTCCGGCGTCGTCTGCAGCGGCAGCTCCTTCAGCTGCTGCGGGGGCAGAGCGCGTGCCAGGGACGTGGGGCACCCAGCGGCGTGGGGCACCCGGCGCCCACCCTCTGGGCAGCGCTGGGGGCACCCCGGGGGGTGGGGACCCCTCTTACCCTGGCCGTGTCCAGCAGCTGCAGCACCTCATCCCGGCTGGAGGGGTTCAGGGAGGCTGTCACCCATGTCAGGTGGCCTAAAAACTGGGGGGGGGGACACACAAAACCCAGGGCAGCCTGGGGGGGCTGGGGCATGCGTCCTCCCCACCCCATGGCCCAGAGCCTCCCCTGGAGACACCCACATCCCCAAGGGCAGGATGCATCTCCTTGGGGTGCAGGGAGATCCAGGGGGTCCCCTGCACCCCAGCCCACTGTCCCCCTCCCTGGATGTTTGCCTGGGCAGGGAGGGGACCAGGATCCTCCTGGCCACCGCAGGTGCTGGCTCTCGGTGTGGTGTGGTGGCCTCATGTCCCCCCGCACCGAGCAGGCAGGGATCCCGGGCATCCCTGGGGACCCCCCACCCCCTTACCTTCACCTCCTTCTCCACGTAGTCGTGCAGCAGGATCTGGGGGTCGATCAGGTAGTCGGGGGGGTAGAGGGGCACCGAGTGCAGCGGCCGCCGGTAGACGCTGCTGCGGAGCGCCGGCCTCCGAGCCGCCTTGGGGAAAACCAGCCGCTTGATGGGCGACACGAAGCCCTGGCAGGGAGAACGGGCACGGGGATGCGTCAGCGCCAGGCACCCAACCCCGGCACCCACGCACAGGGTCTGCGGGCACCCAGCACCCAAGGAGGGGCTGGGCACCTCTTTGCTTGCTGACCCCGAATTTGCACCATTTGGGTGGTTCGGGGGGCAGCGAGTGGGGACCCCACCTCTCCCTGCTGCGCCACGGGAGGGGGTGCGGGGCCCCTTGTCCCGGTGTCCCCATGCATCTCGCCCGCTCCTGCCCTCCCGCCAGCCCCCCAGGGACCCCAGCCCCGGCCCACACACCTTCTTCCCCTTCTTGGCCTCGCAGTCCATGGCGGGGCCGCGGCGCAGCCTCCTGGCACGGCCGCCCCCACCGCCCCGCTCGGCGCCGCTGCGTTTTCCTGTGTCGGAAACTCCACCAGGATGGCTGGGATGTGAGTTCCTGCCCCTCCTGGGGGGTGCTGGGACTGGGCTGGCCTGGGCTGGGCTGGGCTGGGACTGGGACTGGGGCTGGGACAGGACTGGGACTGCGGCTGAGACTGGGACTGAGATTGGGACCCGGGCTGGGACTAGGACTGGGGCTGGGCTGGTACTTGGGCAGAGGCAGGAGCTGAAGTAGGCTGGGCTGGGACTGGAGCAGGGGCTTGGACTGGGACTGGTGCTGGGGCTGGGCTGCAACTAGGGCTGGGACTGGGGCTGGGGCTGGCACATGGGCTGGGATTGGGCTGGGATTTGGGTAGAGGCAGGGGTTGAACTGGGCTGGGATTGGGCTGGGATTTGGGCAGAGGCAGGGGCTGAAGTAGGCTGGGATGGGACCGGAGCAGGCGCTGGGGCTGGGGCTGGGACTGGGGGTGCCCACGGGACCCGGCTGCAGAGCAGCCCCTGCCCCATGGCCCCACATCAGCCCCATCCTCGTGGGGCAGCACTGGGGGCTCCCGGCCCTCGCTGCCCCCGTCCTGCCCTACCCACGCGGGGCCCTGGCACGGGGAACGGCAGCGGCAGCAGCCCATGCAGCTGCACCCAGCACCCCATCCCCATGGCCAGCTATGGGGCCTGAGCCCCCCGTGGGTCTGGGGGTTGGCCGGGGATCGGGGCCTCCAGGAGGGAGGAGGTTGGCCCGGCAGCAGCCATGTCCGGCAGCTTCCTCCCCAGCACGCTGCATCCTGCCCACGCACCCCTTCCCTGCCGGCCGCCACACCGGGGCCAGCACCGGCCAGGGCCACCGACACCGGACAGGCAGCACCGCTGCAGCCGTCCTGCTCCATCCCCCAGCGTCCCTGAGCACCCCGGGACAGAGGGGCAGCGTCCTGCCCCGCTGCGGAGCCTGGGGCGTGAGCCGGAGGTGCCGGCAAGGACAGGTTCCCGCAGGCAGGGCTTATTGAAATGAATTTAATATCTCATGTTGCAGCAAAATTAAAAATATACAAAAAGTTTGTGGTATACAAAAAAGTCTCGGTACGGACCCCGGCCTCCCGCTCGCCCCCCTGCCCGCGCCGAGGGTCCCAGAGAAGAAGGTGGCACACAGAGTATTTACAGTACGTGACAGCGGCTGCCAGGTCCCAGTGCCGGGGTTGGGGGGCCAGGGACGTGGCCGAGACCCCCGGCAGCCCCCACCAGGAGCGAACAGCCCCAGCTGAGAGCAAACGGGGCCGGGCCCCGGCCCAAACCTCTTCCCGCTCCCTGAAGCCGGGGTGGCCCCGCTGCCACCCCCGGGGGTCACTCCCCCAGCAACCAGGACCCCGGTCCCCCGTTGGAGCTTGAGCACCCCCAGAGCTGCCCCCGTCCTGTAGCACCCAGCCTGGCCCCAGGTCGCACCCCCTCGCCACGGTCCTGGTGGGCAGGCGCCGCCATCCCGGTGCTGCCGCTGGCACCGGGGCACTGGGTTTGGCTTCCCCTGCGGCACAGCTGGGCGGGTGGCACCGAGCCGCCGGGGCCAGGAGCAGGGCCCATGGCTGCCCCCAAGCCCCACGCACGGCCAGGCTCCTCGTGCCGAGCAGGGCAGCACCGCGCGGGCAGGGGCTCGCTGCTGCCTGCTGCTGCTGAGATCCCTGCCCGGAGCAGCCCAGGGCTGAGGGTACCGTGGCTTGAGTGCATAGAAAAGTGTCCCTCTGTCCCGCCGGTGCGGCCCCGGGGTCCCCACGCAAACCCCGGGGGTGAAGAGCATGAGGGGTGCAGATCACCCCGACCGTGGCAGCTCCTCTCTGCCCTCAGGGGGACGGGGAGAGGGGCTGGGGCAGGGGGGAGCCCAGAGGAGCCGCTCCGTGCTGGCACCCAGTCCCCATGCAGCCTGTCCCCATCCTCGGTGGCTTCCCGGCTCCATGAGCAGGACCCGGCAAGGAGCTGTGGCCGCCTGGGCACCGTGCCGGGGGCTGTTGCGATGCCGCTCGACCCCTGCAGGGATGAACCCCGGCCCCAGCCCAGCTCCCCCGGCCGCTGCCCCCGACCTTCCCTGAGGAAAAGAGATCCCCCCCCAGCAGAGCCACCCCGTGCCCAGCGCTGCCCCTGGCACCGTCAGCACCCACTGCTGGGGTCTGCCCGTTACCGGCAGTGAAGGAGGGGTGTGGGTCACGGGGGGCCCAGCCTGCTGCCCAGCCCCAGCCATGCTCTGCACCCTCTTTCAAAAGGATTTACGAGGCTTCCAGTTAGCACCAGTTAGCACCAGTGATCCCAGCGATGGTCCGCCCCAGCCTGCTGTCACCCCAGCCTTCCAGCTACAGAGAAATGGGAAACAAAAGCAATGCGATGCCACCGACACCGTGCACCCACCCGCCCCGGCCGTGCCACGGGGCCGGGCACCCACGCCGTCCCTTGGGGACCCTGCGCCCCAGCACAGTGGGCGGCAGCCAGAGCCATTCCCAGGCGTGGGTCCCCCACACCAGCCTTCCCCGCGGCCAGCCCGGTGCCTCGCACGGTGCCTCGGTGCCTCGTGGCACGGCAGGGCCGGTGGGGCTGCCCACGCTCCCCAGCCCGGGCCAGGGCTTGGCACCACGGCACGGGACCCTGCGGGGCCATTGCCAGGGGGGCACAGGGGACACGGGGAAGGCACGGGGGCCGTGGGTGCGGGGGGCGAGGGGCCGGGGCGGTGCACGGCCGCGGGGTCCGGCAGCTCCCCTGCCCTGCAAACCCCTGCCAGCCCCCTGCACACACACACACATGCATACACGCGCACACACGCACATGCACACATGCACACGCACACACATGCACACACGCACACGCACGCACATGCTCACACACGCATCCCCCCCCCGCCCCCGTGGGACACCCCTGGTCCCGGGGGGCACAGGGTACATTCAGCACAGCCCTTCGGGAGGGGGCACGCCAACGGATCCGGGCAGGACCAGAGACACATTCAAACCCGGAGCCCAGGGCAGCCCCACTCCTCTGGCGAGGCAGGGGCAGGCAGGGGCAGGCAGGGGGGAGGCAGGGGGGAGGCAGGATCCCGGCTCAGGTTTATACTGGGGAGGTGGAGGGGGCTGATGCTGATGGGGGGGGGGGGTGAATGGAAACGCTCCCGGGTAGGAAGCGATGCCAAACCCGGGAGGGGAGAACAGCTGGGGGTGAATCCCGCTTTGGGGAGCCCCGGGAACGCCGGCGGCCCCGCACGCCCCCCTCAGCGGTGCCAGCCAGGCCATGCTCCCCCCCCCGGCTGCAGCGGAGGTAGAAAATGTCACACAAAATGTCACCATTCAGGTGAAAACAAACCCGATGAGATGAAGCGGTTCCCCTGGGGACAGGGGGGGTGATGGGGCGCAGCCGTCCCGGCCAGAGCCGGGGGCCCAGCTCAGAGCCAGGGGGAGCAGGGTCCGTACCCACCCATGAGAGGCCCCCCGGGCCAGGGTCTGCACCCCACAGGGCAGCGGGGACCCCATGGGGTTGGGGACATGGCTCACCCCTGAGCCAGGGGGACGGAGGATGGAGATGAAGGGGCTCCCCCGGGGCCGGCGCTGCAGGGTGTGGGGGGAGCAGGAGACCCGGGGGGGCTGGCTGGACCCCGGCTGTCCCCTGCCCCAGCTTCCTCGGGGTGACGAGCCCCACACACACAGCAGTGCAGCCATGCTCCAGCCCCACGGCCCTGCCATGGCACGGGCATCCGTGTCCCCGTGTGCTGCCCACCTGGGCCGCGCCGTGCCCCACCGTGCCCCAAGCCCCTCACAGCTGCCGGCCCCCAGCCCGGGGCGTCCCCGGTCCCCATCCTGCACCACTGACACGGTCAAGAGCTGCGGGGCCGCAGCACCCACCGCCTTGAGCTCAGGCACCGGTGAGGTATTTTGGCAAGGACGAGCCCCAGGGGGAGCCGGGGCGGCCGCCGTGGGGTGGGGACAGGGGTCTCGGCTGCGGGAGGGCGGCGCGGGGGGGGGATAGCACCAAGAGACCTCCCCGGCCCCCACCCGCGGGGCGCTCGGCACGGCGGCACAGCAGCACCGGCAAACCCAACGGAAAGGCAAACGGCTGCGAAGACGCGGGGCGGCCGGGATGGCACCGGGAGGGCCCCGCCACGGCCCCGCGCCCCTCGCCCTACACGGTGGTCTCGTACTCCAGCACCTCCTGGGGGGCACCGGCGGTGCGGTACTGCAGGCGCGGGGTGGTGGGCGACGCGTACTCCAGCGCCAGGATGGTCTTCCGCAGGCGCCGGTCGATGAAGTGGGCGTCCCAGGCCGGGTACTTCTTCCTGGGCAGGTCAATGCGGATGACGGGGCCCTCTGTCCGCGGGGCGCGGGCAGCCGGCGCCGGTGGTGCGCGGGGTCTCACCTGGAAGACGGGCACGCAGCTGTCCCGCTCCCCCGGCGCCCCGTCCCGCTCCCCTCCTGTAGTCCGCGGCAGCGAGCGGGGGGGACTGGTGACGGCGTCCGCGGGGGGCCCCGGCGCCGGGGCCGGCCGCTGCCGGAAAATGCAGCCCCCGCCGCGGGGGCTGAACATGGGGCCGTTGGGGTGCAAGAGGCAGTAGTAGATGAACATGAAGAAGATGCCGAGGGCAAAGCTGGAGCTGACCACGCAGACGAGGATTAAGGCGTCAAAGTCGGAGGTGGTCTTGCGGTCGTAGTAGAGGAACCAGAGGATGGTGAGGGCGGCGTTCTCCGACAGCGTGATGATGTAATAGATGCACATGCGGTAGCGGCTCCGTCCCTCCTTGACGTTGAACCAGCAGAAGATGTAGATGATGCCCACCACCATGTTGTAGATGATCTCCTCCCACTTGGACATGCAGAAGTCCGTCTCACCCTGGATGATCCAGAAGGTCATGATGCACCAGTGGGTGACGATGAAGATGCCGAAGTAGAGCTGGAACACGGAGGCGAAGAGGGCGAAGGCGATGGCGCGGGCGGCGATGGTGAAGAGGTGCCACAGGATCTGCACCACGGCCCCCTTGTAGGACATGGGCATCTTGTCCTCCCGCGAGTCCCGCAGCACCTTCTGGTAGGAGGCGATCATCCACGCCAGGGAGACCAGCGAGGCCGAGGCCGAGAGCCCTGCGGGCACAAAGCAGGGAGGGGCAGTGAGAGCCTGTGGCAGCCCGGGGTCCCCCCTCCAGCCGCCCCCGTCCCCCACCGCGGGGGCCGTGGCCCTTACCCTGCAGCGGCTCGATGCTGTTCTGCTGCACCATGATGCTGAGCTGCAGCACGAGCTGGGGCGCGCTCTTCAGGAAGGTCTCCAGCAGCCGCAGCATGCTGATGTCCGCGCTCTCGAACATCATCCGCCAGTAGAAGTGGCGGCGGCGGTGCTCGGCCTGCCACCGGCTCTGCAGCCCCAGGTACAGCGTGCGGAGGTACCTACGCGAGGGCGGGGGGGGGGGGGGGGGCGGGAGGGTGAGACGAGCCCCCGCCGCCCGGGCAGCCGAGCTCACCTCCCCCTGCCCATGCCAGGCGTGCCCCGTGACCGCTGCCAACCCACTCCAGTGAGCACTTCCCCCATGATTTGGGGCCACGGAAAGCCCCCCACGCCAGGGGTGCAGGGGGCTGCAGGGCAGCGGCGATGCTGAGCACATCCCTGTCCCACCCGGGGACCCCAAGATGCCAGGAAGGGGCAGCTTGTGCAAAGCCAGCTCAGCACCCTGCTGCCCTGGAGCTCACCTGGCCATTGCCCCGCTGCCCACCCAGCCATCACGGTGCCCACCCGGCCATCACCCACCCCTCCGCCCGCCGGTGCTGCCCCTGCGCCCTCCCCACCACGCAAGGTCTGGCTCCCCCCTCCCCAAGCCGGGGATCCCACCTGCAGCCCCGCTCTCCGGCCACCCATGGATTTGGGGTGCCCTGGCCCCAGCCCAGCACCAGGTCCGGCTGCTTCTCAAAGGGGATATTTCGGTCCCGGCTGGCACGGAGCCCACCCTGCCTCCCCCTGCCCCGGCCAGGACGGAGGCACCAGCTGGTCGTGCCGCGCTGCCCACGGGAAGCTCCCGGCCGCTCGTGCCGGCGTTGCCTCGGCTCTTGGCAGGGCTGTGGGCGCAGGCAAACGCCGGCCCCGGCCATCTGGTCGTCGGCCGGGGGTTAGCGGAGGTGTGCGTGGCACCGACGCACGCGCCGGCTGAGTCACCGCCACCAGGGACCCCTCCCCGCGGCACGGGGCCAGATCCGGGCACCGCAGGAGGGGACACGGGGCCGGACGGGCAGGGCATCCCCGGGCAGCCCTGCTGCACCACGGGCCGGCGGCTCCGCTGCCTCGGGGGGAGGAGGGAGCCAGACAAGGAGGAAAACAGAAAGATGAAGCGGGAGGACATCGGGCCGTAAAGCTTCCTCCCAGCCGACTGAAACCCTCACGCAGAGCGACAGCCTCTCCGTCAGCTCCAGAAAGCGCTGCCGGCCAACTCCATTAGCCCGGAGCACGGGAGAAACCCTGATCCCAGCACTTTTGGCTCATCCGTCAGCAGGAGGAGGCAGGAGCCGGCCCTGCTCCCGCTGTGGGGACGGCTGGGTGCTCCCACCCTTGGGCTGCACAGCCCCGAGACCACGGTGGGGGCCGTCAGCTGGGGCCACCGAAGCCCCCGTGCCACCTCGCTGCCATCTGCTCTCGCCCCGGGCAGCCCCGCCAGCTCCCTCGGCGTGCGGGAGGGCAGGGTGGGCATGCCGGTCCCACGGGGCTCCCGTGGTGCTCCCCAGCGAGGCCGATGACGCCCCGGCAGCCCTGTCACCGCCTGCCCCATCCCCTCTCGCTGCCCTGCTGGGAGCCCCAAAAAGCCCCCCCGAGAACCGGCTGCCGGGCAAGACGTTGCTGTCAGCAAATAACGCAATTTTAGTAGTTCCGCCCCAGTTTCCACAGGTGCCGATGCCGGCGGGGGCCAGCCCACAGCCCCGCGGCCAGCCCAGCTCCTGGCCCCCGCCGCCTTCTTTGCGCTGGTGTCAAAATGACGTTTTAATGTCCACCTTGGGGGGAGCAGCTAATTTTAGCCTTTGCTGAGGCCCATCCCTCGCTGCTCGGGGGGAGAGGCTGCGGCCGCCCGCCTCCCGGCTCCCGGCACAGATTTGCACCCTGGTGCCAACTGCTCGCGGCCAGCCAGGCCAGAGCCGCCATCGCGGCACCACCGCGGCGGCCGCTGCCCCCCAGCCCCTCTCCCCGCAGAAGGGCCCGGGGATGGACCCCCCCTCACTGGCAGGGTGCGAACCAGGCGACGGCCCGGGGACAGAGGGCACAGTGTGGGGGGAAAGCAACCGGAGACGTGATGCAGAGCCCGGGATGCCGCAGGGCATCGCTGCTGGTCCCAGGGCACCCACGCACGAGCGAGACCCGGACACCGGCGACCTCATCCTCTCCCTGTAATCAGCCTCGCTAATTGGGCTCGTCAGCACCGTGATCCTGCCTCTCCTGCGGCGCACAGCAGCCCCCCGTGCACAGACCCCTGAGCTGCGCCGTCCCCCCGCACAGCCGGCAGCTGCCACGCACCGTCCCGGCTC